>NC_060275.1:24661725-24787140 GCF_021613505.1 Equus quagga | reverse complement strand
CCCGGCGGCGGCGGCGGCGGCGGCGGGGAGCGCGCGGGAGGCCGGCGGGTCCGCCCGGAGAGCGAGCGCGGCCACCGGCGGGCCGGGCCGCGGTGCCTCGCGTCCCTCGGGCTGGGGGTCGGTCCTCGCGCCCCGGACTCCGCTCGCAGTTTGTCGCAGGATCAAGTTGAACTGGGACGGGGACTCCCGCTGCGGCCGCCGCGCCTCTTTGTTGTTCTGGAGTAGTTTCCCCGGGCTCCCGGCCGGGCGCGATGGGGCGGCTGGAGCGTGTTGCCTTAGGTCTAAATGAAAGTTGTGAATGGTCGGTCTTTATTTCTTTTCTCAGGCAGATTTTTGTTTTCTCTTTGTCCCGTACTTTTTCTTCTTGGTCGCCAGTTTATGTTTCTGGCTCTGATTTGTTTACTTACTTTTTGAGTATTGTGGGTGATGGCGGTAGGCAGGAAACATTCTTAGCACCTAACTGACCACCCCCCCCCCCCCCCCCCTAATAAAAAAATAAAAGACATAGTTACCTTATTGTTAGGACTACAAGTCCTGAGCGTAAAATTGGTGGAGGGTGGAGGGCGGTGGCTCCATCACATTCCCCAAACCGCTGTTATCATTTCTCAAGCTAGATTTTCAAAGAAATGGGTGTGTTTGTTAACCTCAAAGCTTTCTTAGCTGGTACAGAGAGGTTTTAAAAAATCCTATTGAAGATTGATAGCTATTTTCCCCCTGAAAACCCTAGTAAAAATTTTTTAATTGAATATATTTCTAATTAATATTTAGTTTTACATTGCCTTTAGCTTTTGCACCATAGTTTTAGGTGAAACTGGCAGTTATTTAGGAATAATAAATATAATGGGGAATCGTTTTAATTAGTCTGGGTTGACTTTCTGAGGGCATGTAGTCTTGGCTAATTTTTGTTGACAACCTTTGACTTTTGCCAGAATTAGCGTCTTTTTAGTCTCAGTAGCCATTTGATTATTCGGGTGTTTCAAAAGTAGGTTCAGTACTTTTTGCTGGAAGAAGCCGTTTGGTCTTAATAGAAATTACAGAAATGCATACGTTCATAAAGTAATGAGATTTAGAACATTACATCTGAATAATTTTAATTGTGGATTTCATAAATTGCTTTTGCTGTGTTGTACTGAGACTAAATATACTTCAGTTGAAATATAGTGTAAGAAGTTGTAACGTGCGTAACTATTTTTTTCAGCTAGGGATTTATTTTCTCTTTTGGAAAGTTCTAATATGATTAGTACATGACATTTCAAGTTGTAAATGATTGATATATTAACATTTTAAAGTATGATTTCTTATTAATGTTTCTTCTGTAAGTTCTCATGATTTTGCTTTTTTATGTGGGTTTATTACAGAACAAATGTAATACAGGCAGGCCAAGCGTTTAAGATTTGGAGTATCTTTAGGTCTAAAGGTGGTGATGAATTATGTAGGTTTAAGTTGTTGGAATTAAAACTAAAAGCCCTTCTAGAGAAAATTGATATAACATTTTGTGAGTCTATTAATAGAAGTGGCTTTTTCTTTGCTTTCCAGGTTTTTGGATGAGGTTGCTTTAAAGACGTATTACATCTTAATTTCTAAATTTTTGAAGTGGGAGTGCCTAAGTAAAAACTTCTCTGTTTAGCTAAGTGCCTTTCTTGTAAATCTTGAGCTTAGAAAAAAACTGCAAATCAGTTTCAGATTTAATGAAAATTTGTGCTGAGAAAGTCACTTTGAAGTTTTTTGGTATAAGTTTTATGTGGATCGTTGACCTTTTCTGATGGCTTTGCTACTTGAAGCAGTTCTGCTTATACTACGAAGCAGCAAATCTTATTTCTAAAAATCTACGCTTCACTTTCTTAAGCTACATTTTAATTGAGCTTTTTCTCCATTTCTATGTGAATTCTTTTTTCTGCATTCCCTTCAGACTTTTTTTCTCCCAAATTAAAGAGCAAGTATTAAAAAACTAATTTATGCTGCCCAGTCACACTCCAGCTCTCCAGTTTGGAAGCTGTTTTTTCTGATTGAGCCGGTGTTATAGTAACATCATTAGACACTGTTCTAATTGAGCTGTGAATTGCTGAGGCCTCTGCTGGGGCAGTTAACCCTACGGGATCTGCCTCATGCATTACATTTAAATTGCATATTTAGTCTTACCTAAAATTTTGCCTATTTTGGTGAAACATACGTTATTTTTCTTATGTTTAGACTGTAATTATTTCAGTTCTGTTTTGTCCCCCTCGAGTTCATGCCTTATTTTCATTTTTGTTTCAGTGATTTTAGAGTGAATGGTTCTTTAAGCATCTTATGTTAATTTCAGTGCACATTGTACATGTTTGGATTTCCTTTTTTTCCCCCTAGAAGATTGTGTAGTTAGGCAGAAATTTTTGTTTTGCTTAAGTGATGATTAAAGGTGACTCTGAGGTATTGCTTAATCATGTATAAAACTAACCTGACTAAAGCTGTTTTATTGATTTCATTATTTTCTACGCTAAATGAAGGTTAAAGAAGTTAGGTTAGCATAACACAGAATTTAATACAATTTTGTTAAATTATCAAATTTTGGGCTTTTTATTCAACAGTTGAAGAAGATTTGCTTGTTTTAAAAAGAGAAATTCAGACAGTTGACAAATATGTCTAGGTATCATTCATTTGAGGAACTTTCAGTATGATGCTGTTTGCATCATAATATGCCAAAACATATGCTTGATAATGAGTCAGATTTAGAATTTTTGGATTTTTTTCCCATTCTAAAATGTGTAATTTTGGTGATGGGAAATGTGGCTGAATTCCAGTTTCTCAGGAACAAAGTATTTTGGGTTGTGTCACCTTGACACTATTACATGGTGTGATTGGCATCCAGGAAAATTTGTTTTAGTCATGAGAGTACATAAAAACTAGTGTAGTGCTTACCTGTGTAAAACTCAGATGACAGGTGGTTAGAATCTTATAATTTAAGTCTTATTTGTTACTGCAAATTGTATCGTAGGTCAGATAGATAGCTACCAGAGACTGTTTGTAAAGTGTCTATTGTTGCATCTTAATTTAAAGTTGGTGATAATTGTAAATACCTTTAAGCACAAGGACTATACTTTATTTTCACATTTTAAATGAGATTTTTTTGCAGTTTGGAAAACTTGTAACTGTCTGGGGTTCATCTTTTTATTGCTTTTTTTACTCCCAAGGTTTAGGGCCTTGGTTCTCAACCTTGGCTGCACTTTGAAATCTCTTAGGGAGCTGTACAAAATACTGATGGCTGGATCCTACCCCCAGAAATGTGATTCATTTGGTCTGGGGGTGCAGCCAGATCCGAGTTCTGAAGTGGTTTGGCTATTAGGGTCCTGTAACTGTTGTTTTGAGCTGTTTGATCTGTGTCTGCTTTACATTCCTTAATGCAGTGATACACACATGCAGAACGTCATCATCTCACATCTAACTTACTGGGTCCCTTGAAGGTTCTGCCATGTTTGTTTTGCTTCCAAGTCTGTTCCTCCATTTGTCTCTCTCTCCCTCCCTTTTCTCACCAATTCTTCATTTTTCAATTCATCTGAAATGTGTGGTAGCAAGTTTTAGGAAGCTGTATTTCCCATGATGAGAAGGTGGTTTATCATCACTCTTCTAAATAGGAAGTTGATCTTCTTTTAAAGTACTCTAAAATGCTTACTTGAGCTCCTTTTAGAGACTAATGACTTTGTTTAGGTGCTAAAATTAGCATCTAAACGCCCAGTGGAATTCTGTCTTCATAGGGGGTTAATTTGCTTGGAAACCATAAAATTTTCTAGCCACCAATTAACTGGTCACATCACTGGTTCCTGAGAGGCAAGTTGCATTGACTGAGCTTTTACTGTCAGGGGTTAACTTATATACTGTGAGACAGTTGCTCAGCAAGCCCAACTAGTTAGCAGTTCTTTAGTGATCATCTAGGGGGACATATTCAGTTCTCCATTTACATCCCAAGTGCTAGTCTAAGAGTAGTTGCATCTCCGTCTCTGGAAGAGCTATTTAAAAAAATAAAACAAAATATTATTTGTCCCCTCCCCACACCCTGTCCCAACACACACACACATTCAGAATAGGAATGGAGTGGAGGAGGCATGGGAATCTGTGTTATAAAAAAAAGTGCCTCTTGGGGCTGGCCTCGTGGCATGGTGGTTAAGTTCATGTGCGTGGCTTCAGCGGCCTGGGTTCATGGGTTCAGATCCCAGGCATGGACCTACAGCGCTCATCAAGCCATGCTGTGGCGGCATCCCAGATACGAAATAGAGGAAGATTGGCACAGATGTTAGCTCAGGGACAATCAGGAAACCCCCCCAAAACCAAAAAAAGTACCTCTTGATTTTAAAGACTTTGGATATTTTGGTATACTTATCTTTATTGCTTCATTTGTTTTGATGTAGGACAGGCTTTGTTGTGCAATCATTGGTGCGCTGGACTAATTTACTTAAAATCCTTCAAACCCCAATATGCATGTTTAGAATGCAAATCTCAGTTATGATTTTTGAGAAAAGGACTATTACTGAATATTTGTCTTTGTAGGAAGGTGTGATTTCTGTATCTTAATGTGGATGAATGTATATGATTCAGGTCTTTTTCAGGCCAAAACATATTTCTAAATGTAAAAGTGAATTAAGGATGTTTATCAGTGGTATTCACCAATGAATTCTAGAGCATTCGATATTAATAGATGGCCAGTGATTGTGATAATGGAATCATCTGGTGAAAGGATGACTGGAAGTAGTACTTAATGGGGTAAGATAAGCCAGGAACCATTGTACATAAACACACTAGGTGGATCTATGTCATAGATAGCCCCTACTAAAGCTAGCTGAAGGAAAAATTTTGTGTGTATAGATGTGGAAATTAAGCAGCTTGCTAATAGTAAATAAAAATGACATAACTTCTATGTAGTTAGTCTTTTTAATCAGTTGCATATATTCATGATGGTGTAAGTTTCACTATCTTTTTCATAATTGTAAAGTGAAGTGTGTAGTCTGAATCAGTGCTTTTGTAAAGCTGACAGCACCTCAGACTCCTGAGTGCCTTTTAAAGGTAGGGCCTCACTCTTGATATATATTTAGTAGGGCTGGGCTAACCTGGGCATTCTGATACAGCCTCTTTTGAAAGAATAAACTAAATGACTTGATAGCCTCCTTCATTTAAAAGGCTTTATGACATGTATTTTTCAGTTTCAGTTATTAAAATTCATCTTGGTTTCCAGTCTTTTTAAACAGTATTTCCCAAAGTGTGGTCCACAGACTCCTGGGGGTCCCCATGACCCGTTGCTTTTAGGTGTGCATAAAGTCAAAATTACTTTTGTGGTAGAACTGAGATGTTATTTACCCTTTTACTGTGTTGACATTTGCACTGATGATGAAGAAGCAGTGGTGGGTAATGTGCAAGTATCTTAGCATGCATCAAGGCAGTGGCACCAAACTATATGAATCCTTATTGTGTTCTTCACAGCCAAACTGATGTGTTAAGTGGTTGAAAAAATGTCAGTTTCACTTAAGAGTGTCCTTGGTGAAGCAGTAAAGTTTTAATTTTTAAAATCTGTACCCTGGGGTGCATGTCTTTTTAATATTCAATGTGATTAAATGGAAGTATGCATAAAGTACTTCTGCACATTGAAGTACAAGGTTCATCTCTAGGAAGAGCACTTGTGTGCTTGAGCTGCAAGCTAAACTAGTTAGGTTTTTTAATGGAACACCATTTTTATTTTTACTTAAAAGAATTACTGATGGATAACCATAGTTACTCAGACTTGGATATTTGGTAGCTATTTCCTTGAAAATGAGTGAAGTGAGCCTGCCACTCAAGGAAAATAACTATTTGTTGCCAATGATAAAATCTGATCTTTCAAGTGAAAATTAGATTTTTGGAAAACTTGTATCTGCCATCATGGGCTTGCCAGCTTCCTGATACTTAAAGACTTTTCTGATGAGATTCGTGGTGATATTAAGGAATATGATTTAAAAAAAATACATATTGTATATGGAAATGTGTCAGCATTTGGAAGATCTGTATAACTCATTGAACCAATCTTTTTCCAAATGACCAATGCATGATATTACCAAAATCATGCGTGTGTAGGAGATCCATTCAAAGTACAATACAGACCAATGGATTTTTATGTAACCAAGCCACAAAATTCATTGATATCGTTTCAGATTCCACATTACAACTAACCTTTAAGAATTGCCATTTGTTGCATTTTGGTATTGAATAAAAGATGATGATCCAGTATTATCTAAAAAGGCTACTAAAATACTCTTCTCTTTTCCAATTACTTATCCACGTGAGCCACATTTTCGTCATATACTTTAACCAAAACAACATATCACAACAGAGCGAATGCAGAAGCAGCTGTGAGAATCCAGCTGTCTTCTGTTAAGCTAGACATTAAATAAATTTGCAAAAAAGGAAAACAGTGTCACTCTGAATACTGATTTTTTTTTATTTTGGAAAATAGTTATTTTTTAGAAAGCATTTATATTAACACAATGACTTTATTATTATTTTAAATTAATAAGATAAATATTTAAACATTTTTTAGGTTTAATTTCTAATATGGTAAATGTCAATAGATGTAACTCACATAAGCACAGGCTATTTGGAATGCCCAATAACTAAGAGTGTAAATAAGGGGACCTGAGACTAGAGAGTTTGACAACTGCTATTTTAAAGTAACTAGTTACCTGTATTATCGACTGGGCTACTGATTCCATTGTTTATGTGGTTTGTATTATATCGCTGCTATTTCTGAGAATATTATTCATTCAATTTTTGTTCACTTATTATGTATTAGGGAACATGTAGCAATCAAACTTAAGTAAAAAGGGGAATTCATTTGTTTGGTCTGGAAATAGAGCTAGCCTCAGAGTGCTGGATCTGGAGTCACAAGCAGCCAGTATCACAGGACTCTTGGCTTTGCTTTCCTTTCTGTTAGTTTAGGTCTCAGATAGGCTCCAGGTTAACTACTCCCAACTTCAAGTCTAGCAGAAAGAGAGGGTTTTTCCCTCTGCAGTTCCAGCTGAAGTCCTGGAGCTGTATCATTGGGCTGATGTGTGTTCTCTCCCATCTTTGAAGCAACTAGTGTGGCTAGGTGGTGGCTCTGGTTAGTCAGGCTGGGGATTGTCCCACCTGCCTACATGGGATATTCTCCTTGGAAAATCAGAGCACTTTTACAGAAGGGGAAGTATATGCTGGAAGACAAAAAACAGATGTCAACTAGAGGACTTTGTTATTTCTTCTTTTAACAACCTCTAATTTGTCAATCCAGAAAAATGCTAATTATTAAATAAGATTATTGAAGGTGAAGCTAGTGTACCAGTATGACATTTAAATCTAAGACCTATGGGTAAACAAGAAGGATACTTCTAAATTTGTCTCTTGTAGTTTATCTTAAAAGTTAATCATGGAAACATTCTTTGTTTTTGCTTTGATTGTATTATTCCTGTCTCAGATTTTTATAATCATGAATACCTGCCTTATAATCCTTTGTCCTCTTGGAGGTTCTCCTCCACCTGCCCTCAGTTTGACGAGCCTCAACTTTCAGATGTTCCTCTGTGTAGAATCTAGGCTGTAATTTGTGCTGCAGGCAGTTGAACTAATAAGCCTGCACACCTTCTGGGTTTTTCCTGCTTATAAGCCTGTGCTTAGAATTTCTTCCGAGTGACATTTCACCAGGCCCAGCTTTCCCCCGCACCTTGTTAAACTTAAGCACTTTTCTCAAATATTCCCATATTTAGTTTATTGATCATGGATCAAAATGCCCATAACTTCTAGAAAATATACTTATGTGTTTGTTTCACATATGTAATACAGCCAACAATCCAAAAGTAAACAGACATTGGAGAAATAAAAAAATATTAACATTCATTAACTAAAATTTACAAATTTCTGTGCAAGTCTCTCAGGCCAGCACTCAGCCTGTTTAATTTTAGAGTATCTTAATTAGCTTGGCTATCTGGCTTTATATCCATGGAGTTGCTGTTAGACCTATGGTCAATATCAGGTGACAGCTTGTGATTAATAGCAAGCTAGAGACAAAACACACAATAGGCAGATAGATACAAGAACAAACCTCTCTCTCTTCTGCTGATGTTCTACCTCCCATTACCCCTGTCACCGTGAGTTTGTCCTATTACAGTGACTTTATCTAATATCTGTATGTTAGAGACTTCCAAATAGGCCTAACTTCTCTACTGAGCTCTTCAAACTCAGCATGCTGAATTTGGTACTTAACCTCTTTTAAACCTTTTATTCTTCCTTTATCGTTCAGTTAACCTGTCTAGGAAATGGATCATTTTTTTTTTTTTTGATAAAGATTTTATTTTTTTCCTTTTTCTCCCCAAAACCACCTGGTACATAGTTGTATATTCTTCATTGTGGGTCCTTCTAGTTGTGGCATGTGGGATGCTGCCTCAGCATGGTTTGATGAGCAGGGCCATGTCCGCACCCAGGATTTGAACCAACGAAACAGTGGGCCGCCTGTAGCAGAGCGCGCAAACTTAACCACTCGGCCACGGGGCCAGCCCCAGAAATGGATCATTTTTTAACTGTCCCTTCTTTTTGCCCCTTATACGTAGTTGATTAACAAATCTAGTCTCTTCTGCCTAGAAATATTTCACTGGTTCCATTGCCCATGCCTTTAATCTAGTCCCTGTCACTAGTCTGATCACTGTCTCCTAACTCGTTGTCTGTTTCCGTTTCCAAAGCTATTCTCCATGCTCTCACTATAGTTTTCTTTCTAATGCTCTTATTCCTCCCCCTCTTTCCCATCATGAACCTACTCTAGACAAAACATCTGCTCTCTTATCCCTGTGCTTTTTCCTATGATTTTCCTTTTGCCTGGCAAATTCTTCTTCACATGTGGTGGTTATTAGTACTGTTGCACCAGTATTCTGACGACTCTCCTCCAGCACATGGTAGTATTGCACTTCTCTGTCTCCCTCCCTCACCTTGAAATTAGGCATGGCCCAGGGTTTCTCACCCTCAGCACTATTGACATTTTGGGCTGAACAAATTTTTGACTTGGGGAGCCATCCTGTGCATTGAAGGATGTTTAGCAGCAGCCCTGGCCTCGACCTACTAGATACACAGTAGTCCTCTGCCTCCACTTACCCATTCCAGTTGTGGCAATTAAAAATGTCTTCAGACCTTGCCAGATGTCTCCTTGAGGGACAAGGTTGTCCTGGTTGAGAACCACTGGCATGGCCATATGATTTTCGCCTATCAAATGTGAGCAGAAGGGATAGCCTTTAAAAGACGGTGCATGAGTTATCCTATCTCTTCCCCTGCCATTTAAGGATATATGTAGAGATGGAGCCTTTGTTAGCCTGCCTAATCCCTGAAAGATGACAGTGAGCAGTGCTCCCCATTTATCTGTGATGGACATATAGCTTATGCAGAAAATAAACCTTCGTTTTAAGCTACTGATGTTTTGGGGGTTGGTTGTCACTGCAACCTAGCCTAGCCTAGCCTAGCCTGACTGATACATCATGCTAAGACAGCTTACCTGTGGACTTTTCCATGTTTTCTCATTTATAGTCCCCAAACACTTTAATACCTACCTCTTTTAGCATCTATTAGTTAGTGTAATAATATATTTGTACCTTCTAGATCAGTGGTTCTCAGTTGAGTAAGTACTGCTCTTTAAGGGATGTTGTGGAACTTAGTGGGAGGGACTTTGGTGGATAGGGGTGAGGGATGTCATCCTGCAATGTGAGAGACTGTGAAGAATTATCTTGCATCCCACAATACTTTGAAATGCCCCAGAAATTCACGTGGGAGGAAAGCATATAATTAGCCTAGAACCTAACTCCATCTTAATATATACTCAATTTTTCAGGAATTAAGTTTCTCTTAATTTACTTTCTTCATTGAAGTTGTTTTGTTCGGAACTTTATCAGGAGTTCACCGTTTTGGAAAATCCACGTCACCAACTGCAGTGCCATTATGCTATTTGAGTTGCCGGAGCAACACACCTGTCTTGGGAGGTCTAAATTTGTAGCTATAATATTTGTGATGATTCTTCATATAAGTGCAAGTATCTAACTGCTTTATTGTACTTTCTAAATTTGTTGATATTCCTGAGCATTTGCATTGAAATACACATTTTATTACGTTATTTTTTTCTCCTTTATATTACAATTAGGGCATTGTTAAATTTTTAAAAATATGTGTAAGTATGTTAGAACTTTGTTTCAGGATAACTACGGGGGTGATATAAGTTACTTGTTACAAAAATGGGATGTTGATGTGAGAATTGAGAACCACTTTCTGATTATATGTTACTTGTTTTTATAACTGTGTGCTTTGCACATGGTAGATGCAGTGTTTGTTGAATTGGCCAATTTATGGCGCCCAGATTGCTTTTATGTACACTGTTGCATTTGATTACCATAGCAAGCCTGTAAAGTTGGTAAGGCAGATATTGTTCCCATTTTACAGAAAAGAGAATTGAAAGATGTTAACTTGCTGCTATAGCTTTAATTAGAACATGTAATTTTATTTATACCAGTCTAGTGGTCTTGTCTCCTGTCATTCCATACTGCTCTTAAAAAAATTATAATCTAAAGCTATTTAATGTAGGAAAACATCCATATACCCCTGCTGGCATTATTTTTTATACAAGGAACTTTTAAATTATGTTTCTCGCACTTGTGGTCATAGGAATACAACAAAGACAAAAACATACAAGACAGTTGTTTAACAAAGCAAGGATGTTTTCAAAGAAATTTGTGGTTAAAACAGTTTCTGAGATATCATTAAGGCCCCCAAATAACTAAAATTTTAGAAATGATAACATCTGATGGTGAGATTTCAGTGAAATAGTTACAAACACTTTACCTACATTATAAGTTAGTACAGATCTTCTGAATGTCATATCAGAAAATGAATTCAACAACAAAAGTATTTATACTCTTCAAAACTTGTTACAAGGAAATGCCACAGAATAAAAAAGCTATAGTCAATCCACAAACATTTGCCTGGTGTATGTCAGGAACTGTGCATGGTGTTGGGAATTTCTAATATGAGAAAGTGTGGCTTTTTTGAACTTCTAGATGTGTAGTAACAGAGTGTGAGAAAAATGCATGATCAAATAACTATAATGTGATGTGTTGAGTTCTAATAGGTTTGCATTTGAAATTTGCATGAGAGGATAGAGTGATATACCAGGAATACACAGTAAACACACCAGGGAAGTAATTCTCCAGGATTGAGGGGAGAGAAGACAGTGTGTTAAGGGAAAACTCTTGGAGAAATTGAGACATTTAAGCTGCACTTTGAAGGATGGCTAGGACTTTACCAAGGGGATAAAATAGGATTGGATGTTTTAGGCAAAAGAAATAGCATAAGCATTAACCTGAAAGCACATGCAGAAATGCATTCATTTGACAATAAGGAGCACTTAAACGTCCTACGAATTGGACATACAACGATAAGTAAGGTAAGTACAATCTTTCCCCTAGAGCTTTCAGTCTAGAAATTAAAATTGTTGTGAGGTTGGCATTCAGAGAGTTCAAACTGGTGGTTCTCTTGGGCCAGATTTGAGTTGAAGGTGTGTTTTGTTTGGCATAGACAGTGGTTTCTCTCCATCTTCCTTCTTCCCCTTTCCCCTCAAATAAGTTACTGATACTTAAACATGAGATTTCACATACGATTGGGCATTGAAGATCTGGCAACAGTGTGCTAGCATTCTAAAATGCCACTTTTGCCGGAAATGAGTAGTGGCTACCCACTTTATATTGGTGTGTACTTGTACTCTTCAGTACTTTTCTTTACACCTGGCGCATTTTATTCACTTATATAATTTGCCTGGCTTCTGTATGCCTTTGGGTTGTGAGTCCTGGGTAAGTGATTTACTTCTGTCCCTGCCTTCCTAAATTTTCTCTGACACATTTTAATAGGAAAAAATGTGTAATATGTTTTAGGAAAAGCTTTTAAAACACTTAAACATTTTAATGTTCAGACAACAGCTGCTTTTTACTGAACATTATGTACGAGGCACTTTATATAGATTTTCTCCTTTGAGCTTTATATGCTCGCCTTTTAACCCAGTTGTAGAGAGTTTAAGTAACTTAATTTGTCCAGCTATTTAGTATGGGAGCTGGGATTCTAAACCCCAGAACCCTCCATGCATGTAATCTTTAGTATCTGGAAGGTGTACCTGCAACATGTTATTTGTTGAATGTGGGCAAGTGCTAAAGTATTCAAAGACATAAGAAAATCTACTTCTCTGCATGGGGCTTTTAATTAGTTGAGACAGGCATTTATGTAAAATGGATAACAATAGAGAGGAGCATGTGTTAAATACCAAGTGATTGATATAAATTCTGAGGAAGCCCCAAACTACAGCAGTGGCAGGCTGAATAGAAAGGAGACTGATAGAAATGACTAAGGTAAAGAATTATATGTCTTTGTGAAGGAATGTTCCAGTAGTGAAAGAGAGAGGTGGGTCAAAGATGATTCGCCTATTCTGGATATTTCATATAACTGCGATTATACAATATGTGGCCTTTTGTGACTGGCTTCTTTCACTTAGCCTATGTTTTCGAGGTTCATCCATGTTGTAGCATGTCTTAGTACTTCATTTTTATGACTGAATAATATTACATTGGTTTTTGTGTGGACATAGGTTTTTCAGTAACCTTGGGCGGAATTGCTGGGTTGTATGGTAACTCTGTGTTTAGCATTTTGAGGAATTGTCAGACTGCTTTCCACAGTAGCTGCACAATTTTGCAATCCCTACAGCAATGTCTGAGGGTACCATTTTCTCCACTTTCTTGCCAATGCTTATTATTGTCTGTCCATTTGATTTACCCAACCTAGTGGGTGTGAAGTGGTATCTCCTTGTGGTTTTGACTTGCATTTCCCTAATGACTATTTATTTATTTATTTTTTTTTTGAGGAAAATTAGCCCTGAGTTAACTACTGCCAATCCTCCTCTTTTCGCTGAGGAAGACTGGCCCTGAGCTAACATGCATGCCCATCTTCCTCTACTTTATACGTGGGACGTCTTCCACAGCATGGCTTTTGCCAAGCGGTGCCATGTCCACACCCGGGATCCAAACTGGTGAACCCCGGGCTGCTGAGAAGCGGAATGTGTGAACTTAACCACTGTGCCGGCCGGCCCCCCCTAATGACTATTGATGTTGAGCATCTTTCATGTGATTATTGGCCATTCTTTTTGGAAAAATGAGTATTAGTATCCTTTGCCCATTTAAAAATTATTATCCATCTTTTTATTGTTGTCTGTGGTCTTTTTTAAGAAAGATGGGTGTTGTTAACTGATAATTAGCATTTGGTACCAGGTGATGGTGAATTTTTCATGTGTATATGTGATAGACTTAGGTTTTACGAGTCATTAATCAAGAATATTTTAAAGTGCTGGTCTTCATAAGTAATCCTTTTAAAAAGTCCTGTTAAGCTTTTACTTTAGGGTGACTAGTACAGTTAATAAAACTTGATTGAGCATGCCTCTATAATAATGAGAATGTCTAGCTTTAATATTTTTGGAATGTCAAAAACAACATTTTAATTGTCATTTAAAACTCTAAGCACCAAATTTTAATTATGCACACTCAGCCTTTGACTTAACTGGAGCGATTCCATCTTTTCCCAAGTAATTGAATCTACTTTGTGAAATGTATTCTCATATCTGTGTCTCATTTTTTTTTAGGTTATCCTGAATACCACATGACTAACAATTTTCCTTGCAACATTAGCCGTTGTTTTTCACTGCCTCCAAAATATCGAAATTGCTCTGGAAATTGGAGACGTATTTGACTTAAAAGAAATAACTTTAACAAATGGACAATATGTCTATTACGAATACACCAACAAGTAATGATGCCTGTCTGAGCATTGTACATAGTTTGATGTGCCATCGACAAGGTGGAGAGAGTGAAACATTTGCAAAAAGAGCAATTGAAAGTTTGGTGAAGAAGCTGAAGGAGAAAAAAGATGAATTGGATTCTTTAATAACAGCTATAACTACAAATGGAGCTCATCCTAGCAAATGTGTTACCATACAGAGAACGTTGGATGGCAGGCTTCAGGTTAGTCTTGTGCTAGAGTTTTTCTGTATCTTTTGTAGTAGCATATTAAAAAAATTCATATTTCCTCTTGAGTTACTGTGGGATAATTTAATGCTTACTCCATCTCTTCAGATACTGTACATCCTATACCAGTATGCATTATGGGAATATATGGAGGAATATGCCTTCCATATGATAAAGATATATCTTAAAAGTTTTTTAATAAAAAAGTTCAATGTAGAAAATTTGGAAAATAAAAATAAAAGTGGAAGAAAACTCACACCTTTAGCACTTCGTTGTAGCCTTTTCTTTTTTGGTATTATATGCACATTTTAAAAACTGAGTTATACTTGGTCCTTTTATAATTTAGAAATCTGATATTGTATGTTTGGTACTTTTATATGAAAAACAGTCTGGAAGAATTCAAGCATGTCTTTAAAAGTTAAGGAATTAAAAGCTCATATTTTACAAATTTACCTTTCGTTTTCACTGATCACCTTTTTCATGTAGAACTAGGTAATACATTTCCTGTGCTTAGTATTTTTAAAGAAACAGAAATCTTATGTTGTTTGATTTAAAATTTTTATTTCTAGATTTTAGGCATGGTTTCTACAACAAACTCCTACTTATTTTTGCATTTTTTAAAACCTTTGCACAAGCCTTAAAATCATACTTTAGTTCATTGCTTTGTGACTATGGCCAAGTAAGTTATTTTGAACTTTAGTTTTCTCATTTATGAAATGGGGATTATAATACTGGCTTTGCAGGATTGTAAGGATTAAATGAGAACATATATAATAAAGTGCCTTGTATATGTGTGACACATAACTGATGCTCAATAAATGGTCATTTGTTTTTCCTAGGTGGCTGGTCGGAAAGGATTTCCTCATGTGATCTATGCCCGTCTCTGGAGGTGGCCTGATCTTCACAAAAACGAACTAAAACATGTTAAATATTGTCAGTATGCATTTGACTTAAAATGTGATAGTGTCTGTGTGAATCCATATCACTATGAACGAGTTGTATCACCTGGAATTGGTACGCAGACTTTGCTTTTATCTTTAGAAAGATATTTATAGTGTTTTAATTTTTCTAAGTTAAATTATAAATTTGGAAATAGCCTAGGATTTCAACCTAAGGTTAAAGACTCAGGCTTTTTTTTTATTGAGGTTATGATAGTTTACAACATTGTGAAATTTCAGTTGTACATTATTATTTGTCTGTCATCTTATATGTGCGCCCCTTCACCCTTTGCGCCCATCTCCCCCCACCCCACTTCACCCTGGTAACCACTGATCTGTTCTCTTTGTCCGTGTGTTTGTTTATCTTCCACATGAGTGGAGTCATACAGTGTTTGTCTTTCTCTGTCTAGCTTATTTTGCTTAACATAATACCCTCAAGGTCCATCCACATTGTTGTGAATGGGACAATTTTGTCATTTTTTTATGGCTATTATTCCATTGAATATATGTACACACCATATCTTCTTTATCCAGTCATCAGTCGATGGGCACTTGACTTGCTTCCACGTCTTGGCTGTTGTGAATAATGCTGCAAAGAACATAGGGGTGCATAAATCTCTTTGAATTGCTGATTTCAAGTTCTTTGGATAGATACCCAGTGGTGGAATGGCTGGGTCATATGGTAGTTCTATTTTTAATTTTTTGAGAGATCTCCATACTGGTTTACATAGTGGCTGCACCAGTTTGCATTCCCACCAGCAGTGTATGAGGGTCGCTTTTTCTCCACAACGTCTCCAACATTTGTTATTTTTTGTCTTGGCTATTATAGTCATTCTGATGGGTGTAACGTCATATCTTAGTGTAGTTTTGATTTGCATTTCGCTGATGATCAGTGAGGATGAGCATCTTTTCATGTGTCTGTTGGCCGTCCATATATCTTCTTTGGAGAAACGTCTATTCATATCCCCTGCCCATTTTTTTTAACGAGTTGTTTGATTTTTGTTGTTGAGTTGTGTGAGTTCTTTATATTATGGAGATTAACCCTTTGTTGGATATGAGTTGCAAATATTTTTTCCCAGTTGGTGGGTTGTCTTTTCATTTCAATCTTGTTTTCCCTTGCCTTGTTGAAGCTCCTTAGTCTGAAGAATCAGACATTTTTAATGAAATATAAATGTTTAAATTTGAACTTGGGAAGAAACTTGTATTTTGACTGCTAAAGTTAAGTATATACAGCTGATATTTTGCCCATTTAGAAGATTATTTTTGAAAAAAAATATATCACTTAATACTTAGTTTATGTATTGTCAGGTAGCATTTATACCACTATTCTTGAATTGGTGCATGAAGTTTTGAATCTCTGTCTTAAATTTACATTCTGTAATTTTAAGTATAATAGAAAATATTTTCATGGTAATTATTGTTTTCTTTTCTTTCTTTTCTTTTTTAAAAAATTAAGATCTCTCAGGATTAACACTGCAGAGTAATGGTACGTAATCTGTTTCTTGTAACTTTGTTTCTTTATCCTGTTCCCTCTATTTTTTTATTGACCTAGAATTAGTTTGCATGCGTGCTCGTAACATTTAGAAGGAAAAAACTTACTGCTTTGAAAATGTAGATTTTTTTTTTTTTTTTGGCCTGTATCAGCATTTAAAACTGGATTTAAAGAGGCTGTTAGCTCTTTGGACTTAAACTACTATTTATGAACTAAAGTAGTCTAAAAAATGTGATGGGGAACATAAAACATATAAAGGAAGAATATTTTTTGAATTGGTAAGAACTGGCTATTTTGGAAGAAAATCTCATAGAGCCCAGAGTTTAAATGGGTATAATGTTTAAATGGCTGTAATGTTTGGTGATTTGGAATCATGTATAACATATCCTTTAAGAATACCAGTATTCTAATTTTTCTTCATTTCAGCCTAACTTATTTTTATGTATGATAGATAAGGATGATTTAAAACTGCATATATTAATACTTTTTTCAGTCTTGTTATATTTTGAGTGAATACAACAAGGTTACTTTAAAGTATATGCTGATCACAGATGATCTAATCTTATTTTGAGAAGAAGAAAGTGAGGTTTTTTTCTTTTTTTTAAGGAAAGAGTGTTTTGAGGTGGGAAAATAAAACACAAATGGGAATGTTATGTTTTTTGTTGGGGTTTTTGTGTAATATTTGAGAACAGACATCTGTTAAAACTTTATCTCTGTTACTTAGAACATGTTAATGGACTAAAACTTCTGTAAGAACTAATTAATTTGCAGAGAAACTCTGATGAAGAGTCACTATCATCTTAGAAAGGTGTGCCATTGTTTTGGAGGGAAGCTAGTGGCTTAGCACCTCTTTGGTTGCAGAATCATAGAGGTGGGTCAGAAATACATCTGACCTTAAACAAAGTTTAAGAAGAGCATGAAAGTCTACTTGTCTTTATTTTCCACTTTTCTTCTGTGTCACTAATAATAGGGGAATATTCTAGTGCCTTTTGGTACTTGTTAATGGTTAGTAGGTTTCTGATAACGGTGGGTTGGTCGTGGTGGTCTAGGAAGGGTAGCTTTAAGATTGGGGAAAGCCCTCCTCTTCATCACACAGACGTTATCAAGTCACTTCTTTTCTTTGAAAGTAAGCATTCTTCAGATCTTCACCATTCTTCGTGTTTTTGGAGAATTAAAGGATTTAGCCCTGTGGGTGTTAGGGGTTGGGAGACTAGTGATAACTATATCAGAATCTCCCTAGAGAGGTGATTGTGAAGGGGTCCACTTCTGAAGACTCATCACACTCCTCTGGTATCCTAAAATGCTCCTATGAGTACCTGTTTTTAATGGGATTGTGTGCGTTGATAGCCTCTTTTTAGTGGCTCGAGGGCTATGTTTGGCCTTGTGGATCCCCCTAGTGGTGGTTATGTAAAGGCTGGCTTTCTCCCTCAGAAAACCAACAGGTGTTTCTCAGAGCTCCTTCTAGATTTGGACAAAGGAATAATACAAAGCCAGGTAACTGAAAGCTGCGAAAAGGGATAATTTATTCACTTTTGAGTTGGGATCTTGCTGGTAATCATTTCTAGCCTCTCTCATCTCTTTCATGAAACTTTCCGTGACCACATTGACCTGTGTATTCATTTTAACAAATATTTAATGAGCATGTATTGCCTGGTACTGTGTCAGATTCCAGGGATGATAGGATAAATAAGATGTGTTTTCTCCACTCTAGAGGGCTCATAGTCTAGTGGAGAAGAGAAAAGGTAAATAAGACAGTGACAGTACCATTAGGCAAGTGCTGTGGCCTGGCCTGTCTGCTGGTGGTGATAAAGAGCACAGGCCTAGGATGAGCTCAGAGGCTTCCACTTTTCTGTCCCCTATACAGTCCTTACCCCTCATAAGACATTTTACAAATAAATGTGTACGTGTATAACTGCTCTAAAAATATGGTTCAATTATTATAGCTAACACTTACTAAGTACTCACTTTGTGTCAGGTACTGAGCTAAATGATTTACAAGTGTTGTGTCATCCTTCTCATACCCCTACATGGTAGGTGGCATTATCCACACTTTGGTGGATGAGACTGGTGCCTGGAGAGGTCAAGAAACTTGCCTGAGATTAGACAGCTGGGAGGAGCTGGAGTAGTATGTGCTTGCTGTTATGTATGTAAACAGTAGAAAAATATTACAGAAGACTGTAAGCTCCACGAGGGCAGAGGGTTTTTTTGTTTGTTTAATGATGTATCCCAAGTGCTAGAACGGTACCTGGAACATAGGTGCTCAATACATATTTTTTTCAGTGAATGAATTTGTTGAATGCTAGTCCATAAAGAGAAATACTAAATAGTTTGGTGTCTGTTTTTCTGGACTTTAAAAATATATACTATATGTTTTTTTTAATTTTATTTTTTTGAATAGGCAATACATGATCCATAAATCAAAATACTATAAAAAGGTATACAGTGAAAAGAAGTGCTCCCACCCCTGCCCCCATTCCCCCCTACCTCAGGTAATCACTTTTATTAGTTTCTGGTGTTTCCTTTCAGGGTTTCTTTGTGCAAAAACACATGTATTATTTCCCTCCTTTCTTAAACAAAAAGCATATGGTATACTGTTCTGGACCTTGCTTTTTTACTTACAGTATATGATTTTTTAAACATGCATATGATCATAGTGGACAATAGTGTTTTGTAACCTACTTTTTTTTTCTCTTGGCAAACTTGTATTCAGATATCTATCCTTGTTGATACCTGAGAAACGTATCTTTTACGTTATTTGATTAAAGAGACTTGTAGACTGGTAGAAGTCCCAAACTTACATTTGGGAACGTTTAGCCAATGTATTAGACAAGAAAAAGTTATGAGGCATAACTCCTTAAAAGTAGAATTCAGGTGTTATGATTGACCATTAAGCCAAAGAATCGATTGAAAAGCAGAAGCAATGAGTATCAAGTTGACCAGCTATATTATCAAATCAATAGCTTTCTCCTTATGTACTAGCAATACTTGGTAAGAAGATCCTAGTCTCGATAACAAGAAGAAAACCTAAAATATCCAGGAACTAAAAAGATGTCAGAATCTAGATGAAGAAAATCATAGAACTTTGTTGAAGAACGTAATTTTTTTTAAAAAAGGTTGATTAAATACAGTCATACCCACTTTATGTTCTTAACAATTTTTTCTTTGTGTTTTTATAATTTGACCAACATTAGTGATGAGTGGTTGGGTCCGATTCTTTTTACTGATATATAATGATGTGTTAATCATCCTTTTGATTATTTTCTTGTTTCTGTAGAATTTTCTAAATAGAAACTCTGGAGTAGAATTTATGGGTCTTAAAAATATCAATGTCTGCAAGACTTTTGATGCTTGGAAGAGCCCTTTAAGAGATTATACATAGAAATTTGAACAATGATTTATTCTTATCGCTTTGAAATAGTCTAAATTTAATTAAAAAATAGCCATGTAATTAATTGGTATTTTGTGTAATGGAGTTTTTCAAAGATTGACATAGGGAAAGATAAGGAGCACTATATGCTGATTCTTAATGGAAAAGAGAATGTCTTTTTGTGGCTATTAATTGACTGCTCTAAGAAGAGAACCTGCTGTTCAAGTTCAGTGGATTGTAAAATTCTGGAGTAGTGTTAGTTCAGAAGCAGTGAAAGGTTGTTTGCTAAAGATAAAAAGCAAACCTCAAAACAATAGCCCACAAACAGATGGGGAGGTTTTGGGCAGAGAACAATTGACATTATAAATGCAGTTTTAGTTTTCTTCTTTTCCTCACAACAAAGCCAACTATTCCCTGGTTTATTCAAGGAAAAGTGTTATGTTGTATTAGCTAGAGTCTGCCTTTGCTTATTAAGGTGTAACCACATAGGTGAATGATGTTACTTATTGAGTGTTTTCACACCACAAAGTTATCAAACATCATTATTTTGATTTGGTTTCTAGAAAGAAATTTCAGTTTGACTTACCATTTAGGATTTTGCTGTCCAGTTCTAACCCTTTAGGGAACATACAATGCACTTCGCTTTCAGAGATTATGTTCTTTAGCAGTAATTCTAGATCCTGGAATTGGATAGCTATCAAATCCCACTCATAGTTCTACAATGTCAAGTTAGCAAAAAGGTACAGCTAAGTACTTGATCTCACGTTTGTCTTCTCACCTGAATAAGCATTTTCCCAAGCCATTTGGTTTTCATCTACCTCATGTTACATATTTAAGGTAATTACTCTAGGTTAATCAAGAAACTAAGGAATATTTCTTTAGGATCATTGCTGGAGGTTTTTGAAATGTAGTCTAGCTTCAGATTTTAAGGAGCCAGTCAGATTGGTTGATAAAATATATCTGATGCCACTACCTCTAAATAAATAGTTTTTGCTGATAAAGTAGTAGGCTTTTAAAATATTATGAAAAAATTCTGAGTTAGAGTTATTTATACTATAGTTGATTTTAGGTAGTCTTGTATTACTTAAAAGATTTTTTTTCCCTGAGAATAGAAGCTTATAAGATTTTAAAATGTGTTTCATTTTCTATATAGCTCCACCAAGTATGTTGGTGAAGGATGAATATGTTCATGACTTTGAGGGACAGCCATCGTTATCCACTGAAGGGCATTCAATTCAAACCATCCAGCATCCACCAAGTAATCGTGCGTCGACGGAGACGTACAGCACACCAGCTCTGTTAGCTCCATCTGAGTCGAATGCTACCAGTACCACCAACTTTCCCAACATTCCTGTGGCTTCCACAAGTGAGTTGTAGAATCAGATGTAGTCAGCAAGTTGAATTTCCTTAACCGTTGAATATTTGTATCTAGTCACTTGGAGGAATACTCCAAGTAAGTAAAAATTAAAAGTACTATGGTGTCTTTTATAAGTAAACAAGTATTAAATAGTTTTTTGGGTTGGTCCCAGAAAAAATGGTGTCAGTTTATTTAAATGTTCTTATGTTGATGTAGCGTCACTTGGCATTTAAGTAATGACTTGGATTATAATACTGATTTAGATTAATGGTCTAATTTGTACTTTATTATTTTATGCAGAAATGAGAAGCCTCTTGAGCTTTCAGATATATTTTAGAAAAATATTTAAGTAGTTAATGAGTAGTTTTGAACCAAGATGTGTATAAAAATCTGTGTTAATGGAATTGCAATCTTTTCTTTAATCAATGTTTTTATTTTGCTTTATCTGACAGAATATTAGTTTATAATAGTCATCTCAGTCTCCCATTGTGCAAACTTAGAAAAAGGCATCTTGACAAACTTGTTTATAACATATATCCCTCAAGATAGACGTTAAGTATTTTAGTCAGTTTCTAGTAAAATTTAATTCCATATATTTAACCTTTTTTTTTTTTTTTGAGGAAGATTAGCCCTGAGCTAACTACTGCCAATATTCCTCTTTTTGCTGAGAAAGACTGGCCCTGAGCTAACATCCATGCCCATCTTCCTCTACTTTATATGTGAGATGCCTGCCACAGCATGGCTTGCCAAGTGGTGCCATGTCCACACCCAGCATCTGAATCGGCAAACCCTGGGCTGCCAAAGCAGAACGTGCACACTTAACTGCTGTGCCACTGGGCTGGCCCCTATTTAACCATTTTTTTTAACAAGAAGCCTGACAAGAACCTTAAGAAAAAGGTTCTTCCCGTAATAGAGGTGTCACCTTCTCTGCCACATCATGGAGGCAGAGTGGTGTTAGGTTCACCTTTTCTTGGGGCCTGATCAAGGCAATAATGACCTGGTTCCATTAATACTGCTGTTTATTTTCACAGTCACCAAAGGCTGGGCAGTTTGCTGCTTGGCAAATGTAGTAGGTCTTTTTTTAATTAATCACAGAGCAGGATCTTGGCATTCATACGGTGTTACTGCATCTGGTTGCTAAGGAGATTGTTGCTAAGCCCACATCAGCGGTAGATTGTTGATAGATCTGGACTGATACTTTGTTAGCTGCTACCAAAGGGAGCATTATTCTGTTTACTTTAGTATCACATCGCATTCAACATAGAAATTTGATCTTTGGAATAAATGGAGGACTGATTTCTATAATTGAATTTTCACGTAAAGTATACCCAATTTCCCTCTCTTTAATTCATTTCACCTCTTCAAAGCAGTATCTTTTGGATTTGCTACATGAGATCACAGTCTCACCATAGATAGCATATTCTAAATGGGTCATATAGGGTAAGCACATACTTTAGAACCTGGCCTGTAACCACTTGGTGCTTCTGTTATCTGTCTTACTCTGTATTTGCCAATTTGGGAATATAGTTGACAAACAGAGTGGGTAGCGATGGAGAATAAAAGAAGGTACATTACAGCCACTTGAGCATAGATTAGTGGAAGCCACAGCCACTTACCTCTGTTGATATTATCTGGAGATTGAATTTGCATGCCTTTGTTGATGATTGCTAAAGTGACTTAATTTTAACTGTTCTCTTCCTTGGGGCCAAGTCCTGTTGAAGACCAGAAAAAGTGATATAAATCAAATGCAAATAATTTTGTTTTGGTACTTTTTGGATGTTTTTTCACCATTGAATGGTAATTACTTTAGGTTTTAGAATTTGTGGAAAATGTTCCCTTAAATCTCAAAAAATATTTGATAGAATCAAAAGAAAGAAAAGAAATTGGACTAAAATAGGGGAATTAGAAGACTATTTTACATGACCTGATTTAGTTGAATTGTTTAATTTTATCTTATGTAGTTGGAATTGTGTAATGGAAATACTCAGTCCAGATAACCACAGTGGGCTACTTTACAGTTTATGTTCCTTTGGCACCTGAGTATCTTCAGAGTTTCTTTCTAAATCCCTGTAAATTAAAATAATTTAATTCCTCCTTATAGTGATAGTTTTTCTAAGTTAGCTCAGAGTATATAGCGTGAACAGAGTATATAGCATGAAAAGCAAAAGTAAAAATATAATTAACCTTTAAAGATAACTTGCAAAAAATTTTTTTGGATGAATAGGAAGGGAGGTTTCTAAAAACATCTTTAAAAATAAATAATTTGGGAAATATTAAAATATTCTCTTAAGCTTTTAATTTTACAATCTTAGCCTTAAGGAAATGTGATTTGTAGAGAGGAGAAAAATGTTCCTTTTCCTGGATATGTTGAGCAATGGTGTCATTTACTCTCTTCTATCTGATTGTATGCCCAATTAGATGACAGAAGATTGAGGTGAATCCAGTGGACAAATAACAATTATGAAATTTCAGTGTTTTCTAAATGAGATAAACAATTGACTTAATTAATGCTTGCTTAAAGAAATCAAGCTTTTCCCACTAAGAAAAAGCCTTAAAAATGTAGGTCAGTAAGCAGTATCAGAGAATGTTTTGAATAGCGTAGAAGTCAGAGGAAGCTTAGTCCTCCTGGTATGTTACATATAGAGAGGGCAACTGGTTTCCTGTGAATTCAGAAATATGATAGTATTCTTGGAAAGAAGTGATTCTTGGTTTTTAAAAGTATGTGAGAGAATTTCAAAGTAGACGGATAGGTTTTTTTTTTTTTTACTAGCAAATGCTATATGATTGGACAGTGCAGTTTGACCTTTTCTTTTTTAACTTCCTCGCCTTACCCATCACATTCCATTTAAAGTATTTGCCTGCTCTGCTTTTCTTTTATCAAACCCTAGCATTCTGCCATTACCAGTACCAGTGCTGATAATGAAGTTTTCAGTTTTCAACATTTTCTTGAGCCTGGACTTTGGGAGTCCTAATCAGAAAGGTCCCAAACTGGATGGAGTTTAGTGGCCAGGAGTGAGCTGATATGTTTCTGAAGAAGTTACTATGATAGGCTAGACATATAGTGGGATTTTGCTGGCATTTGAAGAATATTTGTGAAGAAATAGGCCACTAACATTAGCTAGACGTTACTTAAGATGGACTAATTTTGAACTTCTTCAAGTTAAGATTAGCCTTTATAGATGACTTTAGGGTTTTTTATTTGATAAGCCGTGGATGAGTTGCACTTTTTGCTCATCTTTATAGTTGTGACTATCAGATATAATTGGTCTTTCATTTACTGTGTAAAACCATAGGATTGCATCTATAAATGTACCGTATTAATGTGTTCTTGTTCCTCTAGGTCAGCCTCCCAGTATACTGGCAGGCAGCCATAGTGAAGGATTGTTGCAGATAGCTTCAGGGCCTCAGCCAGGACAGCAGCAGAATGGATTTACTGGTCAGCCAGCTACTTACCATCATAGTATGTACATGCTTTTAAAAATCTTTTAAGTAGTTGAGAAAAAATAGGCAGACTTCATAAAAGCAAATTAATCCATGTGGGCCTTAATTTTTAGACAGCACTACCACCTGGACTGGAAGTAGGACCGCACCATACACACCTAATTTGCCTCACCACCAAAACGGCCATCTTCAGCACCACCCGCCTATGCCGCCCCATCCCGGACATTACTGTAAGCTCTTGTTTTTGTTGTAAGGGCCTTTTCTTTTTGAGGACTTTGTTTTCTTTCTGTTTTTTAAAAAATGGTTTCACATCTTTTATTCATCTTGCAATTTAGTTTGATCAAATGATTAGTGCTTTTTAGTATTTTTTGTAAACAGTATTATTTATTTTCCATAGATTGTCATACCTTTGTTTTAGAGGAGTGATGTTTACTAAATACATTTATTTCTTTGTTGCTGATGTTTCATTAACACCACATTGATTTCCATTCATTTGTTTGTTTGTGTATGTTCTTAGATCTCATGTGTATCTGTATATCCACCCTAAGTGGATTGAAACCCCTTGAGTGTCAGGATCTCAAGGTTTCCCTCACCATAGTATTCGGCATACCATAGACTCTCAGATGTTGAACCTAACTTTACTCTGTGCAGGCTTGACTGGGAGGGGTACCCTACTGATAACCATAGCTTGCAGATTCAGGTGGAATAGGAACATTGTTCATTTGGCTTAGTACAATCAAGAATGTAAATCTCTCATATATATCAAATCCTTTTTCCTCCATTGTAAATCTTTCACATGTATTAAATCCCTTTTCCTCCATTATAAGATTAATAGTACCACAGAAAAGTTGGAAAATACAGAAGAATGTAAATAAGAATAAAAATTACCCAGAATCCTGCTACCCAGAGATATCCACTTTTAATATTTTGTCACATTTTTACTTCCAGTCATGTAAATAGGTATATATAAATTTGGGGGGGCGGGGATCATACTGTGTATATATTATTGTATCCTGCTTTTTTTCAGTTATGGTACTATTTGTCCATGTCTTAAGAGAATGTAGTTTTTAATGGCTGCCTGGGCCTGCATAGTGGTTGGGGGTGCTGAGTTTGGACCCTTCACTGGCTGTGTGACCATTCTCAAGTAATTTAACCTCCCTAAGCCTTAAGGGTGATAATAGTAGTATGTACCTCAAGGGGTGTTGTCAGAAGTAAATGTAATAATTCACGTGAGGTATTTAGCACATGTCTTAACACATGATAATCTCTCAATTATGTTAGCTACTGTTCTATTATGCAAATATGCTTAATTTAATAAACCATAAACACTTGTTTTTAGAATGAGCCTAACAATTTGAATTATTATTATATATTGCATTATAAATTATACTGTATTACATGTTACATGAATAATTCATTTATAATTTACATTAAATTTTGTGTGTATGACTATTATAAATTACTTGATAGCACTTGGCACATAGCACTAAAATGTTAGCTGTTGAATATCTGCTAAAGTAATTCAAGAATATTTTCTTGTTATAATAATGAAGTAATCTAAACTAGGCTTTTAAGTTCTTAGACATTGCATAAGCTTGATCTAAACAACTCCTAAGGTACAGCAGTTATATTTAACTAAAGTTTATTAAAAGTTTTAGCGTTGGAAAACTTAATAAATAAAAATGAGATTTTTATTGTCTTTTCTTTAGGGCCAGTTCACAATGAGCTTGCATTCCAGCCTCCCATTTCCAATCACCCTGGTAAGTATGTTTAAAATTGATTCCCTCTATTTAGATTTCTTTATGGTGATTGAAACACACACACACGCACAAGTTTTAATATAATTATAGAGTAACTTAACTTTGCAAAGTACAGTACTCATTATGGCATTAGTTAATCAACAGTTTACAAGTAGCCAATATAGTCAAACTGTTTATATTTGATTCTTCTTAACTGTCTCTGAAAGAAGAGACAAGAACTGTGTTGTCAGCTAAAATATAGCATACCAAAATGTTGGTTTTAGCATTGAATACGTAAATATTCAGCAGAAGAAAACTAGGTTTCAAAATAGAACAGCTGTAAAACTATAGCTTAAAAAAGCTAGGGAAGAATCTGAAGTAGATACTCAAAAGCAAAATAATTCGCTGTATCTGTCTTAGAAGATAAGATAGAGTCAGGAATCTCTGGTTAACCAGAATTTGGAAACAATTTGATTAAATTATGTTCAAAAGAGTAAATAGCTAAGTAGATGCCCTCAATTAAAAGTTTGAATGTAACTTTTTAAACTATGGAAACAATAAAACAGAAACTTTGGAAATAGAAGAAAATGCCATAGACTTTTAAACATAAACGTAGGATTTGATTTGTTTTCCTCCCCTCCACCTGTTTACAATTTCAACTCATCACCTTAATTTTTTTCTCCTAATTGAAAAAAAATTGTTTTATTATGAAAAATTTTCAGACACCAAATACCAGAATAGTATAGGAAACCGCCCTCCATTGTAATCATCCCTCAGTTTCAGCTCTCCGGTACATAGTTGTGTATTCTTCGTTGTGGGTTCTTCTAGTTGTGGCATGTGGGACGCTGCCTCAGCGTGGTCTGATGAGCAGTGCCATGTCCGCGCCCAGGATTCGAACTAACGAAACACTGGGCCGCCTGCAGCCGAGCGCGCAAACTTAACCACTCGGCCACGGGGCCAGCCCCTGCAATAAAGATTTTTTAAAAAATATGACTACAGTAACCATAATGATCAAAAAATAACTTATAGTTCCTCAAATAGCTCTACGTAATTTTCTTTAACAGTGTTCTGTTATTTATTATTTATTGTAGTTCTCTTTTCTTCTAGCTGTTAAAAAAAGTTGAAGGTAAAATCTTACTGCTTGTAACTCTTCTCATATTTCAGTTTAAGAGATTTAAGGAATTTCTGGGTCAAAAGGCCAAATTGCATTACAGTATCACAATCAGAGTATGAGAACCATTTTATCATGCTCACGAGCAGTAGGTGTGACAGTTTAATAAACTTTTTGCTGATTTAGGAGACAAATATGTTTTGATTAGGAGAAAAGTGCTGCAGGTGGGGCAGAAACATTTTTTAACCATACATATTTACTAGTTAAATTATCCTCTTCAGTGGATTTTCTTTATGTTAGTTACATATTGCCAGTGGTTTTAAACATTTTTTGTGTGGATGAAGAGGTCTTGCCTTTTTACAAAAATTTTTATTGAGAATTGTAGTATACAGAAAAGTACATTAGTATGCATACAGCCTAATAAATAACAGTAAAGCCAACACCTGTGTAACCATCACCCAGACTGAGAACTAAAACACTGCAGTGCTTGGCCATACGATACAGTCCAAATTCCTTAGCTGGACAGAAAGGAGTCTCCGATCCTGGTCCCTGCGTACTTCGCTAGCCTCATCTTTTTATGCTTTAACCGTCCTGAACTGCTTACCCAAGCTTGCTCAGCTGTATCATTCCTCTGTGCTTTTTTTGCACGTGTGGTTCTCTGCCTGATATGTCTCGTACTCTATATTGGTTATCTGTTGTTCTGCAAAAAATTGCTCTCAAAACTTAGCAGGCTAAAACAGCAATAATAGTTTAGTAACTCAGTTTCTCTGGGTCAGGGGTCTGAAAGCGCCTTAGCTGGTTTGCTCTGGTTCAGTCTCATGAGGTTGCACTCATGTTGTTGGCTTTGACTGCCATCATCAGAAGGCTCTTCTGGGACTGGAGGATTCACTTTGAGGGTAGTTTACCCACATCCCTGGCAAGTTAGTGTTATTGTTGGCAGGAAGCTCTGGTTTCAGTGTAGACTTCTCCCTAGAGCTTCTTGAGTGTCTTCACATGACAACCAGGTTCCCTATAGTGAGTGGTCAAGAGAAAGCAAGACAGACCCTTGGGATCTTTTAAGACTTAGCCTCAAAAATCACATCATCATTTCTATAAGATCATCTTTGTGGGGAGGGGGACCATCCAAGGATGTGAATATCAGGAGGTGAGAACCACACATTCCTATCCTCCTAAATGTGGCATACTCTTTTAAGATCCAGCTCGAGTACACCACTGTTGGGAAGCCTTTCCTAATCCCTTGTGTCCCCTGCTATCCAGTACTTTGTAAATTACAGTTATTAGTTTGCGTATCTGTTACCCTTGTTTCATGAATGAATAGAAAAGACACCAAAGTAAAAATATTTGTATTAAGTGTATGGTTAATGCAGCCCCTTAAGGTCTGATTAAGAAATGCTAAAATATTCTGCCATAGACTTAGGACCATTTGGGCAGGAAATATGCATATACCTCTGAATATATAAAATATTTTTAATAGTTAAAAATCATCAATAATGTATAGTGAATCTATTTTGAGAAATTACTTTTGAAGATAGTTGCATAAATATTTTAGGAAATATAGGTAATATAAATTGTAGAAAATAAAAGTAGTATTCATCATTATCTTAGTGTGAAACATTTCAGACAGGTCATTTACTTGGTGATTTCTATGTTTTGACTTTGATAACTAAGTTGAAAAACTATTTCTAGAAAAGATTAATCTTTTCTTTTTTATGGACTCTGCTTTTGCTTTTTCTTAAAGCTGAGATATATTCATTAAATTAAATATTGATTACAAATTAAAATGAAGAGCTTCCTCAGTGTCTTCGAAGTTGTTTTGATAATTCATAAACGGATTAAAAAATCCACAAGTTTCCAAGTTCAGGTTGTGTTCTAGTACTTTGGAACTATTCGCTATTCAAGAGAGAACCTTTATGTGTTCATAAAAGATTCTCATAGGGCATCTCTTTCAGATCTAAATAATAAAATGAATAATTCATAATGAATCTCTTAGGAGCTTTAACCAAATTTTTAACCTTTTCTTGAATGACTGTTTCAGAAATTGAAGATAATGCTTTGGAGACTTACATTTCCCATTATAATTGAACAGTGTTTATTTGGTAAAACTGTGCTTTATAATGCATTTCCCCATTACAAAAAATATTTAGCTAAGTTCTTATATTGTTAAAAAAAATTTCATGTTCTTAATTCAGTCTTTTAAAACTTTTTCTCTAGCCAGTGATGAACAGCCCATAGGCTTCATGAGACCAGCTGAACTTCACTAATTTAGGGACAAGAAACTAAAAATATCAACGTCAGCAAGCACATAACAATCCCACTCCCTTTCAGATGAGTTGGGGCTCTAAGAAAGCTCTCTCTGAACTGAGTAATTCTCTCCTGCTATTGATGCTAGTTTTGAGAAGCTGCAGGCTTGTTGCTTATATGGCATTTGGTCCTTGGAGCAAAAGAGCAGAGAGAGATCCAGAAAGGCTTAATGAGTGTGTGTTTCCTGTTATCTTCTCCTTTTTGAAAAATAAGAATGTTCCCTCCCAGCTGTTTAGCAAATTTGAAGTAGAAAAGTTTTTCACCTAGTATTTTGTATCCCAACACTGCCAAGGTCTCTGGAACCCACTTAGATAACCTCTAGCCCGTCTTTTCTCACAGATAGTAATGCCCTTCCTCCTACTTTCCTAGACCTTAATAGTCTCTTAATAGATGGTCCTTTTTCATCCCTGGTCTGTGGTGCAACTCTGATGCCAGTTTCTTTTTATCCTCAAATCTCTTAAAACTCTTCTTCCCAATACTAGCAGGTCAACTCATACTAAACCTGTTCAGAGATGCAGCTTTATATAACCATCATTGTTGTCTGGTATATGAAATATTAGGCAGACAAACAAAACCAACCCTTTGGTGAGTGGGAACTAATAAGATACGGTTTAAGTCCAGTTGCAGATGTTGCAATTCATGATGATAAAAGTATATTTTTCTTATTTAAACATGAAAATTATACAACTCCCTTTTCTCCCCCTGAATTGACTCTCATGGAAAAAAGTCTGCTCACCATGGAACTTTACTTCTGGATAGTGTTCTTCACTATGAACGAGGAAATACATGTACTGGGGCCCCATTTTTTACCCAGCATTGCAAACATTCATGACTTCAGGGCATGGTTTGTAACAAAATTTACTCTTTGGACTGGTTGTTTAAAGACCTCTTTTAAGTTCTGTTACTGTTTTTTGCTGCCAAAACACTGGATAATTATCATCTTATCTTAGACAACCTCTTTAGTTTTAGCTTCAACCAGTATACCTGAAAGGTTTGCTGAGGCTTCTTATCCGTAGCATAATGTGATGTCTTTAATAAAGAATTTTACTTTGAAAAATAACTTGCTAAATATTTCAAAACTGGCTTTTTAAGAAGGCACTTTAGTATATCACTAGTTTTCATGTTTTTATTAATTTTTATTAAATTATTAAATTTTTATTAAATTAAATTTATTAAATTAAATTTTTTATTAATAGTTTTATTAATTCTTCTAATGTTTTATTAATTCTTCCTTGGAAAGTACTTTCTTCCTTGACAACATTTTGAACAATTAGATACATAGATTTTATAAGATTTTTTTAAAAATGTATTTTAAGCATCAATCATACTTCATTTTAAGATATTTTGGGATTTTGAAAAGGTGCACTTTTTTGTCATTCTAAGTTGAAAGTTGAAAGTTTGATTGCTTCAAATTCTACTTCATAGGTCATAAGTGGCACATTAAGCTGCAGATAAATAATTGGTTTATCAGCAGAAAACTTTTATTCTCTAACAAAGGGCACTGAACTTTTTTTTTCCTTAAATATGTCAAACCATATCCACTCTAGGGCCTTTGCATTTGCTTTCCTCTTGAAATGTTCAGTCTTCACATGGATTCATGGCCTTTCGGGTCTCACCTTCTCAGAGAGGATGGACTCTTACCATCTAGTCTGAAATATTCTTCCCACTCATCTTCTGTCCCATGCCCTGTTATATTTTCTTGACAGTGTTTATCATTACCTGAGTTATCTTGTTTGTTTGCTTGTCTGCTTCTGCATCTCCATGAGAGTAGGGACAATAGGTGTTTTATTTGCTGCTATGTATGTTAGTGCCTAGAATGATTCCTAGATTCTCCATAAATACCTGTTAAATTAGTTTAAAAAGGAAAACCAAGTAATTTCCGTGTGTGGGCTCTATGTAATAATCATTGTATTCAAACAAAAATTAGAAATATTTGCTTGGTTATGTTTGTAAATCAAACCAAGTAATGTCTCCTTTTTTCCTCAATCAGTCATAATTATTTTAAATCATCTGTTGTTCAAATGAATACACTAAATACATCTTCAAAGTTAAAATTGTAGTAGTTAACATGAATTGATTTCACCAAAAATACAGATGGGACAAGTGACCCAAGAGAGTTGAGAATTCCTGCTCATAGCAACTGTGTAGTTGGAGTGTAATTAACCTTGGCTCTGGTCTGGAATGGCTGACTTCCTTATGCCCTTTCTCTCATTTAGGGATCTATAAAAATATGCCATGGATTGATGTTATTCAAGAACACTTCCCTGGAATATGTCTTAGAGTCAGTGTATTTTTAAACAATAAAAGTTCAAACTGCGTAGAAGATAGTATATGCAGTCAAATGAAACAATATGGTAAAATAATTTATGTTAGGTTCTGATTACCTCCATTCTATAAATTCTCAGTTGACTGGGTCCTTTAAGGTAAGAACCGAATTCTAGATGTCAAAAATGACTCTGGAGGGCCAGCCCGGTTGCACAGTGGTTAAGGTCACATGTTCTGCTTTGGCCTGGGGTTTGCCAGTTCGGATCCCAGGTGCGGACCTACGTACCACATGTCAACCCATGCTGTGGTAGGGGTCCCACATATAACGTGGAGGAAGGTGGGCATGGATGTTAGCTCAGGACCAGTCTTCCTCAGCAAAAAGGGGTGGATTGGTGGCAGATGTTAGCTCAGGGTTAATCTTCCTCAAAAAAAAAAAAGACCCTGGAGTTTCAAGAATACTAGGTACTGAGCTGAACAATAGAAGACATGGAAATGCCTACTTTTTAATGCATTGTCATTTTAATTAGATTCTTTTGGGTGCTTTTCAGATGCTTCTCTCTTCCCTTCACCCATTCTTTTAAGAAAAGTTTGACTTAGGAAGTGAAAGTGAAAATCTCATATTTTTCTCTCATGGGTGGATGTTCTCTCCCATTCTTTCCTACAGCTCCTGAGTATTGGTGTTCCATTGCTTACTTTGAAATGGATGTTCAAGTCGGAGAGACATTTAAGGTTCCTTCAAGCTGCCCTATTGTTACTGTTGATGGATATGTGGACCCTTCTGGAGGAGATCGCTTTTGCTTGGGTCAACTCTCCAATGTCCACAGGACAGAAGCCATTGAGAGAGCAAGGTATTAATTGTTAGTTATTTTAAAAATTGAATATGTTACATAGTCTTTATTTTGAAGTTATATATTTCAGTGTAGATTATGTAAGTTTTCAAATATAGATAAAAGAATAAAGGTCATCTTGAAAATTCAGAATTTGTAAGCATTCCATTTTAATTGTAGATGTTTGTTATTTAAAATATGATAAACGGGCCGGCTCCGTGGCTGAGTGGTTAAGTTCCTGCGCTCCGCTGCGGAGGCCCAGAGTTCACATCCTGGGCGCCGACATGGCACCGCTCGTCAGGCCACGTTGAGGCGGCGTCCCACATCCCACAACTAGAATGACGTGCAACTAAGATATACAACTGTGTACCGGGCGGGGGTTGGGGAGATAAAGCAGAGAAAAAAAAGTAAATAAAATAAAACATGATAAAGATAGTCTTTTTTTGTTGTTGTTAGGTTTCTATGTTTTGAATGGTAACTAGACCTTTTAGAATCCAGTTTGAAACCTAATTTTTATTTCCTCTGATCATATATTTTTTCTACAAATCTATTGAAAGGAAATAATATAAAATAAAGACATGTTTCTGCAAGTGTTATTTATAATGTTGGAAAACTGATAATAAAAGGGAAATGGTTAAGTTAATTTTGATAAACTTTCGTTTTATGTAGTCATTAAAATGTTAATAAAAATTTATATAATCAAATATAAATGCCTAAGATGAAGTATTACAGGAAAAGATAAGCAATTTTAGGTCTTGTCTGATCTCACCTCGTTAAGGAAATGTGCATGTGCGTAAGCACATAATCATGACTCTCTTGCTAGCTGTGTGACTTTGGCAGATTACCTACTCTCTAAGCCAGTGGCGTGTAATAGAATTTTCTGTGATGAAGAAAATGGTTTATGTCTATTCTGTCCAGCACAATAACCACTAGCCATGTGGCTATTGAGCACTTAAAATATGGCTCATGTGATTAACTGAAATTTTAAATTAATTTGAATTAATTTAATTTAAATAGCCACATATAGCTAGTGGCTATTGATTTGGGAAGCATAGCTGTAAGACTTAGTTTCATCATTTATAAAATGGGAATGGTAGTATTTATCTCATTGAATTGTGAGGGTTAATTGAGAATTTATCTTAAATGTTCCTGACACATAGTAAGCGATATATATATGCTCATCATTATTATATATGAATAAGATATTCATAAAAGAAGGAAATACACAAAAAATGTTAACAATGGCTATATTTTGGTTATGGTGGTATATAATTTTCTTTTTTTATTATTTTTTTTTGGTGAGCAAGACTATCCCTGAGCTGATATCCGTTACCAGTCTTCCTCTTTTTTTTGCTTGAGGAAGATTAGCCCTTAGCTAACGTCTGTGCCAGTCTTTCTCTACTTCGTACATGGGATGCCTCCATGGCATGGCCAATGAGTCGAGTAGGTCTGCACGTGGGATCCGAACCCATGAACCCAGCCGCCAAAGCGGAATGTGCGGGACGTGTGGGACTTCAACTTCTCAGCCACAGGGCCAGCCCCTCTTTGTTCTTTTTAGTTTTTCATTATTGGGTATGCTATATAATCTGAACTAAAATTTATTTTTAAATACTTATCAAAATGGAATGTAATTCCCTTTTTCTTCCTAAGGTTGCACATAGGCAAAGGTGTGCAGTTGGAATGTAAAGGTGAAGGTGATGTTTGGGTCAGGTGCCTTAGCGACCATGCAGTCTTTGTACAGAGTTACTACTTAGACAGAGAAGCTGGGCGTGCACCTGGAGATGCTGTTCATAAGATCTACCCAAGTGCGTATATAAAGGTTAGTTGCAATTTTACTCAAATATTTTAGACTTGGGAAGCTGTATTTGTTGTTTAAAGAATCGAGATGGAGGTGGGAAAAGTAGAAAAATGTCTTTTTATGTGTTAAATAATCAGAAATTATGTTTGTGTGTAAAAGACATTTCCTGGGGGCATTTATTAACATGATTGGTTATTTAGTTTTGTGGTTGCATTTATGCCCTCTTGTTTTATTAGCAAATTTGTTTAAAGGTTTTAGAGTAATGCACAGGCTCTTGAAAATACTAAGTGAAACCTCCCAACTTGTATTCCTTTGATATAAAATATGTGAAAATCAGTCTCTGGAATTTTATCTTAGACAATCTTCAGGATTTTATGGGAAGGAATTCTAAAATTAATACCTTTTCAAATTAAGAACCTGAGAAATGAAAAATTCTTCAAATCTAGGTTTTTTAAGGTTGGTTATTTTAAGCATTAAGTGAGTTTTATTTACTGTATCATTTTGCAAATTAAACCTGAGGTATTTTTCATTAATTATTACATATTCAGCCCATTTCAATTTTAGTTTATAACATACATTGTTTTTGAAAGAGGTGGTTAAATATATTTTTAATTTCAGATTTTTCACAGTCATCTTCATTGTTAGCTACTGAAATTAGTGGAATTAACTGTACCTCATCACTTACTCCTAGGAAATTGCTTAGCATACAGATAATAGCCAAATAGTGTCTGCAAAAGTGGAATTGCTTGATTGCCTTTCAACAACAAACCCAGTATCTCATTTGTGTCATTTGAAGTGAATGGACAGAGAACTCCAGTGTTGATTGAATATATACTATGTGCCTGACAGTAGCTATGAGCTTATCAGATGTGGGATGGTATTTAAAACATTTGAGCTTAAAAAATGTGGTATTATGTATAATTGAAGTGATTTATAGGATTTTCAAATAAATGTAACATCTCTATTTTGGTACAAGTGGCCCTTTTTCAACCCCTAACAGATGAGGCATGTCATCTCTTGATAAACCACTGTCATGGATGTATTTTTATAGTAATCTCAAGCTTTTGCTATGAACAATAAATAACTATTTTGTGGGACATTTTAGTGGAATAAAAAACAGCTTTCCATTTTTGTCATATTAACTGAGATCTAAAAAATTCTTCTGTTTTCCAAGTATATTACTGTTCTTTAGAAGAATCTTATTAGCCAGAAAGAAAGAGATGCAGGTATACCCTAAATCTAACCATTGGCATTTTCTTCGTTTGCTAATGTTTTGGGCAGCCAGAACTAACGAATCTGTATATTACTGTTTAGCTTGTCAGATTCTCACCAGAAATGATATTACTGGGGTGAATTGTGTGCAGATAACATGGACCACTGGAAGGAGTGCCCACCCATTGAGAATACCCTCCTCCAGACACACATACACACACACAAACACATTTTTCCCTTTTTTATTAAAATGGAGAAAACATGGGTTTGGAGAGCCATTCTTTCATTTTACAAACCAAGAAGCTGGAACTAAATTATGGGTTTTTTTCTCTTCTAAGGTGTTGATTTTTTTCTTCCTTCTCTCATGACATAGTCATCTTACATTTGTGAAAATCTGATGTAATGAAATGGCATTTTACAAGCTTTAAATAAAGCAAATGTTTGATTTCTCTTTAAGTCGCTTTGCTCTTTTGCTTTCAAAAGTAAGTAACATCTGTTTTGTTTTGTGTTTCTTAGCACTTGGCAGTCAGGTTTTTTAATAGCTTTATTAAGATACTGAGATATAATTCATATACCATATAATTTACCTATTTAGAGTGTGCAATTCAGAGATTTTTAGTATATTCACAGAGTTGTGCAAGCATCAACACAATCAATTTTAGAACATTTTGTCACCCCAGAAAGAAACCCTATACTTTTTAGCTGTCATCTCCCAAACCCCCTATTTCCCCCAGCCCTAGACAACCACTAGTCTACTTTCTCTCTCTTCAGATTTGCCTATTCAGAACATTTCATATAAATGGAATAATATAATGTAGTCTCCCTTGACTTCTTTCACTAAACATAATGTTTTCAAGCTTCATCTGTGTAGCATGTATCTGTACTTTGTTCCTTTTTATGGCTGAATAATATTCCATATACCATATTTGATTTATCCATTCATCAGTTGATGGGATGTATGTGTTTCCAATTTTTGGCTGTATTATGAATAATACTGCTATGAACATTCACGTACAAGGTTTTGTGTGAACATATGTCTTCCTTTCTCTTGAGTATATACCTAGGAGTGGAATTGCTGGATTGTGAGGTAATGGTGTGTAACTTTTTGGGGGACTGTCAGACTGTTTTCCAAAGTGGCTGTACCTTTTTACATTCCCATCAGCGGTGTGTGAAGGTTCCAGTTTCTCTCCATTCTCATCAACACTTGTTATTATCTGTTTTTTTGATTTTTAGCCTTCCCAGTGTGTGTGAGGTGATAGCTCATTGTGGTGGTTTTTGATTTGCATTTCTCTGATGATCTTAAGTCAGGTTTGTTTTTGAACACTTATGTTAGAGGAAGAGGCCAGTGGATGCTTCTAAACCACAGGTGGGCTAGGTTGAAGGTTATTATGATTCCTCATTTAAATTTCTTCCCAGTTACCATATATTATGATTCTTACCTCCAGGTCAGGTAACTTAGCAAGTCCTTAATTCAGTCTTATGTGTTCAGATGCCCAATATACCAACACAATCATCTGTTTCTCTTTATGGATTACTATTTCTTGGTATTGATTTAAACTGAGAGTGTTGGAATTAAGCCTGATGAAAGAAAAATGCCAAAATTTGACTGCTGATTGAAAGAGAATATCCTCAAGATGGTGACAGTGATCTTTATAAGACACTCACCTGTGTTAAGTAATAGGTTTGGAAGAACCTTATATGAATGAGTAACCACAGGAAGTATGTTTATATAAATTAAAGCAGAGGTAAGTTGTTTATTAGCTCAGGAGTGGTGATCAGAAATATCTTCTACATCTGAGCTAAAAAGAAAATTTAAAACCTTTGGTTACTTTGAATTGTCTTTATCAGCATTTCAGTAATATTCTGAAAGAAAGATGGTTGCATTTCAGTGATAACCTTAATTTTACTATCTGGTGTAACAGATGAAATCTATTATGGTATAATGGATCAGATATAGTGTACATTCAGCAGAGAACCCAGATTTCAGATACGATTGTACTCATGCACTGCAAAATGACATTTTAGTCACCAGAGGACTGCATATATGACGGTGGTCCCATAAAATTAGTACTGTTACTACTAGGTGTAGGCTATGCCATCTGGGTTTGTGTAAGCACGTTATATGATGTTCGCACAAGGATGAAATCACCTGATGATGTATTTCTCGGAATATATCCCTATTGTTTGCCGACGTGTGACTGGATAGCCAATAATTATGTGTCTTTTGGTTTCAGTGCTGTAATTACGTAAATAATCCACCATGGAAGGAAGATTTGCTGAGGTGTTGAATGCATCATTTTTACTACATCTGCAGATAAAAGTCATAATATTTTAGATTTCATCTTTGTGGTTACCTATAATATGTGCTGCTATTAACAGATTTAGGCTAAAACAATCATAATTGTGATTGTTTACAACATATTGTAAAGAACCTGCGTGTGAAGATCTGTTGTTAATTTTTTAATGACTCATAATGAGGATGGGGTATGTTGAGAGCATATTTGAACCCAGGGAATTTATAAGTTTTATTCCCTGCTTCCAGATAGTAAGTTTATATATGTACAATACTTGGTTAGTGATGGTTAAAATAATTTTTTTTAAGCTGTTGTAAAGACCTAAATGTAAAACACCTAAATTGTTAAACTCCTACAAGATAACATAGGAGAAAACCTAGATGACCTTGGGTATAGTGATGGCTTTTTAGATACAACACCCAAAGGCATGATCCGTGAAATTTTGAAACAATTGATAGGCTGGACTTCGTTAAAAGTAAAAATTGTTCGGGCCAACCCCGTGGCCAAGTGGTTAAGTTTGCGCCCTCCACTTTGGCGGCCCGGGGTTTCACTGGTTCAGATCTTGGGCATGGATGTAACACCACTCATCAAGCCATGCTGAGGCAGCATCCCATATAGCAGATCAGAAGGATCTACGGCTAGAATGTGCGACTGTGTACTGGGGGGCTTTGGGGAGGAGAAGAAGAAGGAGGAAAAAAAAGATTGGCAACAGATGTTAGCTCAGGTGCTAATCTTTACAAAAAATTTTTAAATTAAAATCTCGTCTGAAAAAGACACTGTCAAGAAAATGAGAAGAAAAGCCACAGACCGGGAGAAAATATTTGCAAAAGACATCTAATAAGGGACTGTTATCTGAAATATAGAAAACTTTTAAAGCTCAACAGTAGGAAAACAAACAACCTAATTACAAAATGGGCAAAAGACCTGAATAGACACGTCACTGAAGAAGATATACGGATAGCAAGTAAGCACATGAAAAGATGTTCAACATCATATGTCGTTAAAGAATTGCAGATTAAAACAATGAGATACTGCTACACACCTAGTAGAATGGCCAAAATCCAAAACACTCACACCACCCACCACATTCTAGGAAGAATGTAGAGCAACAGGAGCGCTCATTCATTGCTGGTGGGAATGCAAAATGGTACAGCCACTTTGGAAGACAGTTTGGTAGTTTCTTACACAGCTAAACATACTCTCTAGCATATAATCTAGCAATCACACTCCTTGGTATTTACCCAAATGAAATGAAAACTTATGTCCACACAAAAACATGCACATGGATGTTTATAATTGCCAAAACTTGAAAGCAACCGAGATGTCCTTCTGTAGGTGAATGAATAAATAAACTGTGGTACATCCAGACAATGGAATATTATTCAGCGCTAAAAAGAAATGAGCTATCAAGCCATGAAAAGACATGGAGGAACCTTAAATGCATATTACTAAGTGAAAGAAGCCAGTCTAAAAATCAGGCTACACACTATGTGATTCCAACTATGTAACATTCTGGAAAAGGCAAATCTGTGGAGACAGTAAGATGATCAGTGGTTTCCAGGGATAAGTGGGGAGGGAAGGATGCATAGGCAGAGCACAGAGGATTTTTAGGGCAGTGGAGCTACTCTGTATGGCACTGCAGTGTTGGGTACATGTCATACATTTGTGCAAACCCATAGAATGTACAAAACCGAGAGTGAAACCTAATGTAAACGATAGCTTTGGGTGATAATGATGTGTCAGTGTAGTCTCATCGATTTTAACAAATGTGCCACTGTGGTGCAGGATGTCACTACTGGGGGCGGTAGTGCTTGAGGGGGGACAAGCACTTTACTTTCTGTTCAGTTTTACTGTGACCTAAAACTGCTCTAAAAAATAAAGTTTGTTAATTTCCTTCTAAGAAAAAAAGTGGTTGTAGAGCTATTCGGCTTTCTAAATATTTGAGTCCCTGCTTTGTGCTGTGGTAGGTAATGCCTTCTGAGAGTGTAAAGCCCAGTGGAAAAGTTCAGAATCTAATGGACTTTTGGGAAATGTTGAAAAGATAGTGGTTTCTGTTTTGGGTGTTATGCGATTTCTGATTTCCAGACCTGACTTTGTCATGTTTTCTGTCCTGAAGTCTTTTAGGACTAATAGTATAGCCAGGTAATACGTATACATATACATATATATATATTTGTATATTGTGTGTGTGTGTGTGTGTGTGTATATATATATATATATGACAAATTCATAACTCTTCAGAGAACAGGATAGTCTAAATTTTGTCCTTCATTGATGCTAGAAGATAGGCATTGAGTAGATGAATAAGTAAATAGGAATGTGATTTGTTATTTGGAGAGGGTGGTTTTGTTTATGGTTGTTGTATGCTCTTATGGTTCATGTAAATACCATGGTTAAAGACAATCGGTTTTTTCAGGCATCTGAAAATTAATGGTTTGAGTTCCAGACCTGTTGTTCATCTGATAAGTAGTATGTTACTCATTCTTTGATTTCTTTTATTGTTAAGGATATTATGGTTGTTCATGTTTGGGTTTTGTGCATACTAGGAGGATTTTTTAAAAATTTAATTATTCTGTGAATAAGGAATATAGTCACATGGTTCAGAAATTAAAATATAAAAAAAAATTTGCATTGGGCAGCCTTGCTTCTATTCTGTCTTTGTCTTCCTTTCCTACAGCTTCTATAGATGACCGCTCTGCTTGTGTAATCTTCCAATGCCTTTTTTTTTTGGTGAAGAAGATTGGCCCTGAGCTAGCTCCTCTTGCCAATCTTCCTCTTTTTGCTTGAGGAAGAGTGGCCCTGACCTAACATCTGTGCCCATCTTCTTCTATTTTTTATATGTGGAACACCGCCACAGCGTGGCGTGATGAGTGGTGTAGTCTGCGCCCAGGATGAAAACCCGTGAACTCCAGCTGCCGAAGGGTTGTGCACTAAACTTAACTACTATGCCACCGGGCCGGCCCCCCAATGCTTTTGTTTAATTCAAATATAAGCAGAAACATTTAGGATGTTGGTTTTTTCCTAGAAAAAAGGGGATGTGACTTATCCATAATTTGTTGTTTATGGAAAGAACATTCCAGTACTTGCATGAGGATAAGGATAAAAGTGGCAGCACCTTCCTTACTATGCTAGCCATTGGCATGCTGATAAAGAACCCTGAAATGAGTTATGAACTCCTTACTCTTCCTGAAAGGTACATGGCTACAGGGGAGGCCAAAACCAAAAAGTAACATTTATTGACAGCTTACTGTATACTATGCCAGGTTTACAACAACCCTGTGAAGAAGCATGTACACTTAGCATTTCATTTTATAGGTAAGAAAATTGAGGTTAAGAAATTTAACCCATGTAATTAGCAGATATCAATGTGCATCTTAAAAAATACAGATATTTTCTTATATAGTGACAATGTCATTTATTACACTCCTCGAAATAGCTAGAATGATAAGGAAAAGAAGATGACCATATGACCAAGGCCATCAATTCAGCCTAAAGAAAACTCAGCAATTTGGTTATGAAAGGGTGGGGGTGATTTCTTAACTGTGCGTTTTACACACATGGGTGATTTTTCACAAGGACAGTAACAGCTGACCCACTGAACTAGATCAAAAGGATATAGAGGCACGTGGTAGCCAAAGCTGTCCCGATAGGAAAGTGTGCCTCTTGGTGAGCTCCAAGCTGCCTTTCCTAACCGTCAATTACAGTCTACATAAAACTTAAAATTTTTAATTAATTATTTTCTTCTGAGAGCTAAAATGAATGTATGAGTTTTAAATAAATTGTGCATTGGTTTTTGATGTATGGGATCTTTTCTGATAGACTCATAGCATTAAACTCTCATTTTTTTAAAGGTCTTTGATTTGCGTCAGTGTCACCGTCAGATGCAGCAACAGGCGGCCACTGCACAAGCTGCAGCAGCCGCCCAGGCCGCAGCCGTGGCAGGAAACATCCCTGGCCCGGGCTCAGTAGGTGGAATAGCTCCAGCTATCAGTAAGTATGCTTTTGATTTTCTTTTTCAAGTGTAATAGTTGGTGTTCTATCCTGATTCACTCAGTTGATTAGTTACTTTAAGCAATAATAGAAATTATAGTTCTTCTTACTGGGATAATAACATTTTTGAATTCGTAAAAAACTGTTCTTCTGTAATAGTTGCCTTTGTCTAGGACCCTGTTTTTATTCTTTTTGTATCAAAAAGGGAGTATGGGATAAAGGAGAAACGGGGTTGTTATATTGATCAATCTCCCTTTTTTTGTTGATGCTTTTAATTCCTGCCTCACCAGCCAGAGTGGGTTGTAATCACCGACATGCTGGGCTTTATTCTGGAAGGAAAGCGTATTTCAATTTCAGAATTAGGCACCTCTCCAAGTTTTTTTTAAGTATGCTAAGCATGGAGAAAACTAAGTGAGGGTGGTATTTTGATAACTTGTAGACTTTTTTTTAATTTTAGGGTAAAATTGAACTGTGTGCCAGGTTTCACACTGATGGGGAATTTTTTACTGCAGAGTTAAACTCCTGACTATAGACTTTTATGATGGAAACACGTGGCACCATCTTCCACGTCTGAAGGCATAACTAGTGATTCATTCAACCCCTGTTCTTAACCTCTTCAGTGTGGTAAGCAAATCACACTGGCTAAGAAAACTGCAGTGGCCCTGCAGGTTTCTCTACAGTACATGCAAATTCCTCCCATTAGTTTCATTGTAATATTGATGAATGCAGATTGACTATATGACTGTATGTTCTGACTGGAAAATTAGATGCAGAGTCTCCATTGTGACTGATGTTCAGGAGTTTACAATTTAGAGGTAGATAAGGCATATTCACTTAAGAGAATTTGATTTTTTTTAAAATTTCCACATTAAACCATTAATTTACTAGTTTTGTTGTTATAAACATGCTTTTAGTAAAAAATCCAGAATTATTAAATTTCTCATTCTTACCTACTGCCCCTATTGAGTAATTGCATATTTGTTGCATTGTGAAATTGAGAGACAGACATCATTTGGGTTGTCCAAGAAGTATTAGTAGAACCAGGACTATTAACTCTCTCATTATTAGTCATGTCTTACTCTGAACTAGGCTGTTCAGACAGAGAGTAAGGTTCTTAGAACCAGCCTGTGGACATGCACTACCTCTTAAAAACAAGTTGTTTCTTATCCCTTCACCTCCACTTCTAAAGAGAGAAATAGGTGGGGGTGTTGGTAGATTGTGGTGTGGTGATTGACTTTATAATTGGTGATAGCTAGATCTGTGTGGAATGTAAATTGTCTTAACCAAAAGTCTTCAGTCCCTGTTGATAAAGTTTAGATCTGCACTTAACTTCTTGGCACTTTGACAGAGAACTTATATGCTGGGGAGAATGAAGTGAAGAAAGCTGGTCACTTTATTAATGTAAGCTGTAGGGAGGATGGGAAGAGGTCAGCCTGGCCTCTGATGTCTTCCAAATCTTTTCTGTTAGGTTTGTCAGCTGCTGCCGGAATTGGTGTTGATGACCTTCGTCGCTTATGCATACTCAGGATGAGTTTTGTGAAAGGCTGGGGACCGGATTACCCAAGACAGAGCATCAAAGAAACACCTTGCTGGATTGAGATTCACTTACACCGGGCCCTCCAGCTCCTAGATGAAGTCCTTCACACCATGCCTATTGCTGACCCACAACCTTTAGACTGAGGTCTTTTACTCTTGGGGTCCTCAACGTTATCAGGATGGTGGACTATAAAATGCAATCCTGTTTATAATCTGAAGATATATTTCACTTTTGTTCTGCTTTATCTTTTCATAAAGGGGTGAAAAATGTGTTTGCTGCCTTGCTCCTAGCAGACAGAAACTGGATTAAAACAATTTTTTTTTTTTCCTGTTTAGAACTTTTCAGGCATGGCTCAGAGCTTGAAGGTCAGGAAAAACACATTCTTATTAAATCTTCACCAGTTATGTATGAAGGAATCATTCCAATGCTGGAAAATTTAGCCCTTTAAAATGTCTTAGAGCCTTTTATATGCAGAACATCAATATGTGTGTTATTCTACACAATAAATTCAATATTGCTGATTTTAAAGGCAGAGAAGTTCTTAAAGTTAATTCACCTATGTTATTTTGTGTGCAAGTTGTTACCGTTGAACATACTTTACTCCAAAATACTGTGCCATGTGGGTGAGTTAATTTTACCAAGAGCAACTTTACTCTGTGTTTAAAAAATAAGATAGTAATGTATTCTAACCTTTTATCCAAAATATTTTTTTGCAAGTTAAACTAGTGAAGATGATTTCAATTCAGATTGTCTTGCGACTTCAGTTTTATTTTTTGCCAAGGCAAAACACTAATCTGTGTATATATTGAGAATTCCTTAAAATTATCAGACAAAGTACCACTTAGAAATTACATTTGTTATCCCTGTTGGATAACTATTTATCAAGAAGTGAACTTTGGCCCTGTTAAACAGTTAGATGTATTCTTCTGTATTTCTAGGCACAAGCTTAGTTACTAAGAAGCCTAGAAGAGGAATTTCTTTCCTTCATTAATTCATAGGGAAAAGTTTTGTATTTTTAAAAACACTAAAAGCAGTGTCACTCCACCTAACATCTCACTGTTCTGCAAAGGTGGCAATGCTTAAACTAAATAATGAGTATTTTGGAAACTGCTAAATTCTATGTTAAATACTGTGCAGAATAGTGGAAACATTACAGTTCATAATGGATAGTTTTGGATATTTTTGTACTTGATTTGATGTGTGACTTTTTTTTCGTATACTGTTTAAATCATGTATGTTATGACATTGTTTAAAATTCAGTTTTTGTATCTTGGGGCAAGACTGCAAACTTTTTTATACCTTTTGGTTATTCTAAGCCCTTTGCCATCAATGATCATATCAGTTGGCAGTGACTTTGTATAGAGAATTTAAGTAGAAAAGTTGCAAATGTATTGACTGTACCACAGACACAATATGTATGCTTTTTACTTAGCTAGTAGCATAAATAAAACCGAATCTCAACATTCACAAGTTGAATTCTAGGTTTGATTTTTAAGTTTTTTTTCTTTTGCACTTTTGAGTCCAACCTCAGTGGCAAGACACTTTCTACTAAATGACAGGCAACAGCCAGCACTATTGGGCAGCTCTGGTTTTCCCTCACGCTCTACCAGGACTTCCCCCGTGGACATTGTGTATTCGTGTAGAGTGGGTTGTGTTTTGAACTCTTATTTTACTGTAGCAAAATGGGACTGATTGTCTGCGAGATAAATAGGTTGTCTATGGGATAAATAGTGTGAAGTAAAATCAAGGATTATCTTTCAGATACTTTTACTTTTTCCTTGGAGGGCCTTTCTAAGCATAGTGAGATTCTTTAAGGTGTGTTGCAAGTTTGGGATCTAAGAAACACTTGTGCATGATAGTCATCCTTATATCGACTTAAATGACCAAGTCTTCTACTTCTTGCTCAGAAGGTCTTCTTAATAAGACCGTCCTAGAAACCACCGAGTTTGCTTATTGCCGTGATTTAAACATGGATCTTGATCTGAGCTACATGTCTTTTTTTAAAAAATAACTTCTCTACAAACTCATTTGTACTCTTGAGTACGACACTTTTGTTAGAGACCTAGTTTTATTCTGTACAAGTTTGGTGATTTAAGTTTTATTGGGAGATTTAAAAAAAAATATCTGCGTTCTCTAGAAATTGTTGACTTTAGGTCCAATTTACTGTGAATGAAGAATAGAAATGAGAGAAGAGAGTTCTAGAATAACAGATTTTTAAAATCCAGATTATTTGATTAGAACCGTAAGCATGCTATGATATAATCCACTGCCTCCTTTTCTACTTTAAGGAAGGTTTTCATGTTTAATCATCTGGGGAAGGTATGTGGAAAGTATTTGCTCAGACGTCTCTCTTTGAGGCCAAGCCACCTGTCTTGGTTTCTTTCTGCTAAGAGCCATAATAGTACTGCAAGTACGTAGAAGTACTTCTAGTTAGTAATTGCTTTATATTTGTACCTAACTTCAGTTGCATGCTTTTGGAGAAAACATCTAGTATGTTATGATCAGTTATTCCTGAGAGCTTAGTTGTTAAGCGGTATTTCCATTTCTTAGAGGTGGTCATCTTTGAGGAGTAAGACTAAAGAATCACTAGGTTTAAAGTTTTATGGCTACTTTAAGGGATAAAGTAGTTTCTGCAGTTCTCGGAATCTGATTATTATGAGGATATGGTTCTGGGTGGGTTTTCTCTAGCTTGTTCATATCTCAGAGACTCTCAAAATGTTGAATTTCAGTGAAAGCTGAGTGAGAGATGAACCAAGTATGTACCTTTATAATCCAGTACGCGGCCCATTTCACTTTTGTCCAGTGCCTTTCAGTGCGTTATCAAAGGGAATCCTTAATAGTGTTGCCTTTATTTTCCAGGGAGTAGATTCTTTTGTGGGATATAGTCTATCTCATTTTTTATACTATATTACCCCTGGTATACAAAGATAATGATGATAAATCACTGCCATATAACCTTGTTTTTCCAGAAGCACGGCTTATTTGTATTGACCTAACCGCTAAATAGGTTGCCTATCCCATTCCTCCTGTAAACTTGGTAGGTTTACAGTTGGGTCTGGCCTAAGGATAACCATATTCAAACCATTCAAGTAAACTGAACACATATTAGCTATGTAGTATTTCAAAGTTAGAAATCCATTTTTGTGGGGAAGGGTGTGGTATGGGCAGCGGGGGGAGGGGGGGTTGTATTTGTAATAGAAATTTTGAAGGCAAAATAAAATATCCTGTCTTCCAGATGGTAAATATCTTATTTTAAAAGTTTATTGCAGTTATCTTTTTGACTGTGCCCATCTGGAGAAGGGAAATTTTATACTTTCTCATGGTGCTCCTTAAGTATCTGTGGAGGTTAAAGGATATAAGGTAAAATATTTCCACTCCTGGTTTGGTGGTAACTGATTAGTGGTTACCTACCAGCTATTATGCAAAGTCAGATTAGTTCAGAACCTTTTTGAGAGCCTTTTGGAAGAAGCAGTTTTATTCTGAGTAGGGCAGACTCCTTTTTGTTGATAGTTTCTATAGTTGCTCCCTTCAGCATTCTCATTTTACTGGCATTTTATTTAACGATAGCAAATTGGGAAAATGGTGAATTTTAGGTCACTGAGGTAAATGAATATATGAAAGCAGTTGCCTCTAAAGTCAGTTAACAACTCTTTTGTACATGGGGCTTGGCTAAGACTAGCAGATGGTAGCATGAAGAAATGCTTTTTTTCTTTCTAAAGGTAGAGCCTGTCTTGTTGCAGATAGCTAGCTGTAAATAATTGCCTAAATCTTCCTTTGCTAGATTGTGGAAAATATGAGAATCTTTTGAGCAAGCCTTTCCATTTTTTTTCTGATGACTAGATAATTCTTTTCTCCTAAGATATATCAGGAAGGATGTGTCAAGTGAGTGGCCTTATTCATGGCAGCATCCTTGGGCCCAGTCTGGTCCCTAGCACTTGTCCCAGTGCTGCTGGGTTGTTTATCTTGTTTATCTGGTATCACTGTGGAATGGAATTTTCCACATAATCCAAACTTGCCTTATTTAAGCAGTAACACTTTTTTATTTTAGCCATTCTTTTGATGGAGTTATTTAATATGTATATCAGAGAATATACTGGATATACTGTTTCATTTTGTGCCTGTCTTTGTAGACTTCAGGGGCTGCTAAGACAGGCAGGACTGTTTTGCCTTTACTGAATGGTCGCAGACTGCTATGGTTTTGAATGGTTAGTTTTTTAATACACGCATCCCCCAGCCTTCTCCCTTTCTGACAGCAACCGCTTCCTGTGTACCTCCTCTTAGTAGTTTCTTTTTCCCATTCTGATTCATTTTTATCACTGCTTGGGCAAGGAAACCAGATGACCAAACTAACTGAACTTTCTTTAAAACACGAGGACAAACTGGGATGGGACCCAAGCAGCTTTCCTGTGAAGTCTTGAAAAGGACTTCAGTGCTTTGACTTTTGACGTCGGTGGACGGCTCAGAGTGCTTCCTGAATCTTGCTGAGTTTCAGGTAGTTGAAGTAGAGAGAAGTGAGTCTGTACTCATATTTTCCCCCTTTGAAAGATTATGAAAGGTTTTGTTGCTTCCACTCGAATGCTGCTCACACAAAAACTGGGGTCACAAGGGTTCCTAAATTAGCATCAGTAGCCAGAGCCAATACCATTGCCTAGAGGACACCAGCAAAAACAAAAAAAAAACAACCCAACAGCAACAACAAACGGAAACAAACCCTGGAAAATGAGAGGGTGGTTTTTGTTTTGTTTTGTTTTGGTGTCCCTTTTGAGCCCTATCTCCTGGCCTTCCTCCTCTGCAGATATTTTTGACCTCTTGGTGCCTTTATGAGAATTGAGGGTCTGATATTTTGTCCCAAGGAGTAGCTAAAGTAATTGCTGATGTTTTCAGGGATTTTAACATCAGACTTGAATGAACTTTCTTCCCTGTTTTTTTTTTTTAAACGTAGGAAGGACTGAGGAGAAAACTCTGGTGAAGACAATCATTTCTCTCTGTTGGTATGGATAGTTTTCACAGTTTAGTTAAGATGCTTCTCAATAGGTCCCAGAGTCAGTGTTGTTGTTCTGCCTGAAACTAGTGGCTCTGGGCTGGGGCCAGACAGTCGCGCGCTCTAGTTTGCGCTCTGCCACAAATTGGATGTATGACCTTGGGCAAGTCCTTTACCTTCTCTGGGCCTCAGTTGCCTCATCTGTAAAATGAGGGAGTTGGACTGGATGAGTTCTTCCAGCTCTGAAATTTAAGTGACCTTGCCTACCTTGCAGCAGCTTTTGATTTCTTTCTTACCTTTGCTCTGCTGTTTGAGGGGGCTTTTTACTTATTTCCACATTATTCACATGAGACTAGGCTTGATATTTTATTACTATTCTCCTATGGACAAGAAGTTACATAATATGTCCTTAAGACAAGTTCAACCAAAGGCCTAGCACCACCTTGGGAGCTGCAATAAATACTTAAAAAAAAAAAATTACTGCGAGGGGGGAAAAGCCTTCATTTTATTTTCTCATCATCTTTATTCAAGGTTTATTAAGGCCTTTTTTTGAGTCATGACATTCTCCTTTTGGGTTGGTATGTGTGTGACACCATCCTCTTAAGTGCTGTGTGCTAGTAATTTTTTTTCAACTAAAATGGATTGAAAACTTACTGTAAATGCCTGATGATATTAGAGGTCATTACTTTGCATCTTTGGTTTCTTAACTCTTCTATGCTCAAAACAGGGAAATTCCTCTGAACTGCATCAACTGAAATGGTTTCTACGACTCAAGAAAACAATACAAGTGGATGATTATTCACTTTATTCTTGGCTCTTTTTAGGTCCATGTTGATTTGAAGACTTTTGGCTGGAGCATTCCTTTCAGAGTTCTCTTCCAGCTGATCCTTGGATGAGTATAATCAATGAACTTGGTTTTTTCAAGGACCTGGAGAGCCTTCCTTGGAGATGGGTTGAGGGTGGGGTATTGGGGAGTCCTGGTAGAGGCCAGCTCTGTGTTAGCTGGAGAGGAAGGGATGAAACCAGCTGTTCTTGCTATGGCTGCTTGTCACTGATAGAAGGACTCATGGACTTGGATTGGTTAAAAGGCTAAAATGGAGTTGGCAAACTTCCTCCAAGTATTGGGTTCTGTCCAATGCCTTGGACATGTGATTTACAGGAAAAGTGTGAATACTTATAGATGATGAAAACCTGGTAGGCTGCAGAGCCATTTGGAGGAGGTGACTGGGGGTTGGGGACAGATTTGTGGTGGTATTTCCCAACTCTGTCTCCTCCACTGAAGTCAGAGGAATGCAGCTATGCCAAAACCCAGAAAAGAGCCACACTTACCTTCTGCTTTTGGGAAAACTGGTCAGCTCCAGCTCCGGTAGTTCCTCTGTGGCTTTCTGTATACTTTTGCCTGGTTGAAGTCTGTGGCTAAAAAATAGTTGAACCTTTCCTAAGAACTCTGTAACAAAGTATGTTTTTGATTAAAAGAGAAAGCCAATTAAATCATTATGTGCTCATTCTTTTTCTTAAGCTTGTGGATGTTTTGGGTCTAGAAAGAATTCCTAATCACTTAGAGAATTCTCAGACTTGAGGACAGCATTTTCCTTCATTCCTTTGTGACCATTGAAATGGGAAATATGGCATTTCAAATATAATCATGGAAGAACAGTCTCCATTCTTTTCTCATTTATAAAAGGAGAGGGTGGAGTGATGGTGGTTGGAGAAAAGATGGGTTGCTAGGGAATTATGAGAGCCAAGATGCTTAAAGGAGAAATGAAAATGGAAGTTGGAGACCTTGTCATTGCCCATCTAAGGATTAAGGAAAGCTATCCCCCCCTACCCCACCCCACACCCCCAGCTGCCTTCTTTATGAAATGGGGGTCAACGGGGCAGGATCAGATAACAAGACTCTATGGCAATGGCTTGTAAAAAGCATGTCCAAATCAATATTTTCTTTCTGGTCTTGCTGATGTGAGTTCCAGAGATATTTACCAGGCCAACAAGAACCAAGAGACTCATTCTCTCTTGACCTGAAGTGTACAGTATTTCAGGCTAGAACTTGAAGAAAGTAGGTTGGCATTCTGTTGAGGAAAAAAACATCCCTGTTTAGAGCACTTGAGGAGAAAGGGCACTTGTATGTATTCTTCATCTCTCTTTGCCCTCAGCTCCTCACTCTTGATTCTTTGTGCTCTATTCCATCTCTCACTTCATCACAACTCCCACAAATGGCAACCTCAAGAGTTAGGACATTCCCAACACCCCTGGAAACCCTTCCCACCCCCATCTTCTCACTGTGATAAATTGCAGTGCCCTTTCCCTTCAGCCCCTTCTGTTCTGAAAGAATAATTATTTTGGTTCTGGCCCTAATTTGGGGGTGACATCCACTTCTATATTTTGAGGTACTCCTGTTGGGCTCCCACTTGGTCTCAGACAGAGGGACAGGATTGGTTCAGGGAGACCAGAGGATTTCATGCCAGCAGACTTAACCTGAAAGAACAGTTAAAGCAAGTTCTCTAAACAGGAAGGAAATGATAAAAGAAGAAAAGTTGGAACATGAGGAAGAAATAAAAAATGTGGTAAGCAAAAATATGGGTAAATACAATAGGCTTTCTTAGCTTGTTTTCTAAATTGTTTGATAGTTGAAGTGAAATTATAACACTGCCTAAGCTGATTCTAAATGTATATAGAATATTTGAAACTACTGAAAAAAATATGGAAAATGAGAAACTCAGAAATACTATAGATAAATTGAAATTCTAAAAAATGTTAAAGTAACTCACAGGCAGAAAAAAAAAAGAGAAGTGAAAAATAAAACGGCAGGCTTAAGCTCTAACATATGGATAATTACATTAAATGTAAATGGTCTAAATATACCAATTAAAAGATATTGGCAGAATGGATTAAGAAACATGACCCAAGTATATATTTTCTACAAGAAACTCATTCAAACATAATATATGCAAGCTGAAACAAAAAGTATTGAAAAATATGTATCAGGTAAACATTAATAAAAGAAAAGCATGAGTGGCTATGTTAATATCAGATAAAGTAGATTTCAGAGCAAAGAAAAATACCAGAGACAGGGACATTATATAATGACAAAAAGGTCAGTCCATCAAGAAGACATAGTACAAGCATACCTTGGAGATCCTGTGGGTTCAATTCCAGAGCACTGCAATAAAGCAAATATTGCAATAAAGCAAGTCGTGAATTTTTTGGTTCCCCTACTTATACTATAGTGTACTCTATTAAGTGTGCAATAGCATTACGTCTAAAAAACAATGTACATACCTTAATTAAAAAATATTTTTTTGCTAAAAAGTACTAAGTAACATCTGAGCCTTCAGCAAGTCGTAATCTTTTTGCTGGTGGGGGGGGTCTTGTTAAAAAAAACACAGTAACTGCAACACACAATAAAGTGAAGTGCGGTAAAACAAGGTATGCCTATAATCCTAAATGTAATCCTAAATCCAACAGAGCAAAATGTGGGAAGCAAAAAATGATAGAACTGAATGGAGAAATAAATCCACAACTGTAGTTGAGCACTTCAACACACCTTTTTAAACAATTGATACACCTAAACATAAAATCATCGAGGATATAGGAGAAGTAAACAATACCATCAACCAATATGGTCTAATTGACGTTTATAGAACAAGCCATCCAACAACAGCAAAATATGTATGCTTTTTAAGTGCAAACACAACATATACCAAGATAGACCATATCCTGGATAGACCCAAAACTCAACAAATTTAAAAGAATTGAAATCATATAGAGTATTCTCCAGCCACAATGGAATCAAATTAGAAATCAGTAATAGCACGACAACAGGACTATCTCCAAACACTTAGAAACTAAACAACATACTTCTAAGTAATCCATGGGTCAAAGAGGAATTCTCAAGGGAAAGTTTTTAAAAAATACACAGGGGGCTGGCCCCATGGCCAAGTGGTTAAAATTTCGTGCACTCTGCTTCAGCAGCCTGGGTTCACTGGTTCAGAGCCTGGGTATGGACCTGCTCCACTCATCAGCCATGCTGTGGAGGCATCCCACATACAAAGTAGAGGAAGATTGGCACAGATGTTAGCTCAGGGCTAATCCTCCTCAAGCAAAAAAAGAGGATTGGCAATGGATGCTAGTTCAGGGTGAATCTTCCTTACCTCCCCACCCCAAAATACACTGAACTGAATGAGAAATGAAAATAAAACATACCCATATTTGTAGGATACAGCTAAAGCAGTGCTGAAAGGGAAATTTATAGCACTAAATACAAACATTAGAGAAGAAGAAAAATCTCAAATCAATACTGTAAGCTTCTGCTTCAAACATGTAGAAAAACCCAAAGCAAGCAGAAGGAAGGAAATGAAATTGGAGCAGAAATCAACAAAATTGAAACAGAAAAACAATGGAGAAAATCAATGAAACAAAGAGCTGATTCTTTGGAAAGATCACTAAAATTGACAAACCTCTAGCAAGACTGACAAAAAAAGAGAATACACGAATTACCACTACAGGGAACAAAATGGGATATCAGGACAGACTGTAGGCATCAAAATGATCAAAGAGAATGCTACAAGCAACTTTACACACACAAATTTGACAACTTAGATGAAATTGACCAATTTGTTGAAAGACGCAAACTACCACAGCTCACCCAAAATGAAATAGATTATTTGAATAACCCTATAGCTATTAAGGAAATTGAATTAATTTTAAAATCCCAAAAAAGAAATCTCCAGTCCCAGATGGTTTCACCAAACCTAATTCTACCAAACAAAGAAGAATTAATGCAACTGCAGTCTTTTCCAGAAAATAGAAGGGAACACTTCCCAACTCGTTTTATGAATCTAGTATGACCTGATACAAAACCAGAAAGACAATGCAAAAAAAGAGAACTACAGACCAATTATCCCTTATGAATATGTATGCAAAAGTTCTTGACAAAATGTTAGCAAATAGAATTCAGCAACATATAAGAAAAGAGTTATATACCATGACCAAGTGGGGTTTATTCTGGGAATGCCAGGCTGGTTCAATATTTGAAAATCAATCTAACCACCACATTATTGGACTAAAGAAGAAAACTCTCATCATCACATCAATTGATGCAGGCAAAGCATGGGACAAAATCCAATACCCATTCATGATAAAAACTCAGAAAAATAGGAATAGAGGGAAACTTCCTCAACTTTATAAAGAGCATCTACAAAAAACTTACAGCTAAGATAACTTAATGGTAAAAAACTGAGTGCTTTCCACCTAAGATCAGAAAGAAGTCAAGGATGTCTGCTCTCACTCCTCTTATTCAACAGAGTGCTGAAAGTTCCAGCCAGTGTAATAAGGCAAGAAAAGGAAATAAAAGGCATACAGATTGGAAAGGAAGAAATAAAACAGTCCCTATATGCAGATGACAAGATTGTCTATGTAGAAAATCCCAAGAAATGTGTTTTAAAAACTCTTAGAACTACAAAGTTAATCCAGTGAGGTCACTGAATACAAGATTTACATACAAAAGTCACTTATAGTTTTATTATAAGCAATGAACATGTGGACACAAATTAAAATACAATACTATTTGCAATCACTTAAAATAGAAACATAGGTATAAATCTAAAAATGTGTATAGGACTTGTATGCTGAAAACTACAAGTGCTGATGAAATAAACCAAAGAAGGATCTCAATAAATGGAGAAACATGCCATGTGTTCATGGATTGGAACACTCAACATAGCAAAGATGTCAATTCTCCCTGGATTGATATACAGGTTTAAAGTGATTCCTATCAAAATCTCAGCAAGATTTTTATGTAGATACAGACAAGATTATTCTAAAATTTATAAGGAAATGCAAACAGAGTAGTTAAGATAATTTTGGTAAAGAAGAATAAAGTAGGAAGAATTAGTCTACCCAAATTCAAGATATGTAGTCACAATAATCAAGATTGTGTGGTATTGGAGGGATAGACACATAGATCAATGGAACGGAATAGAGAACCCAGATATAGACCCACAGAAATAGACACTACTAACTTTTGACAAAGATGCAAAAGCAATTCAATGGAGAAAAGATAGTTTTTTCACCAAATTGTAATGGAGAAAATGGACACACAAACAAAAAAATGAACCTTGAGCCAAGTCTTATACCTTATATAAAAATTAACTAAAAATGAATCACAGACTTACATGTAAAACCTAAAATTATAAAACTTATAGAAAAAATCTTCGGGATCTAGGATTAAGCAAGAAGTTCTTAGACTTGACAACAAAAGCATGATCCATAAATGGAAAAATCAATAAATTGGATTTCATCCAAATTAAAAGTGTTTACTCTGTGAACAAAGACTGTTAAGAGGACGAAACAACAAGTTACTGACTGGGAGAAAACATTTGCAAGCCATATATCTGATAAGGACTAGTATCTAGAGAAATCTCAAAACAATGATAAAAAATCAGTCCAATTATAAAATGGGCAAAAGAGATTTCACTGAAGAGGATATACAGACAGCAAATAAGTATATGAAAAGATGTTCAACATCACCAGCCATTAGAGAAATACAGTTAAAACCGCAATGAGATATCACTACGCACCTGTCAGAATGGGTAAAATAAAAAATAGTGATAACATCATATGCTAGTGGGGATGTAGAGAATACAGATCACAAATGCATTTCTGGTGGGGATGTAAAATGGTACAGCCCCTCTGGAAAACACTTTGGCAGTTTCTTTTTAAAAAACTAAACATGCGGCTACCACATAGCCCATCAGTTGCACTCCTGGGCATTTATCCCAGAGAGCTGAAAACTTATGCTCACGCAAAAACCTGTGCCTGAATGTTTACAGCAACTTTATTGGTAATCGCTAAAATCTGCAAACAAGCCAGATGCTCTTCAACAAATGAATGGTTAAACAAACTGTGATACACCCATACAATGGAATACTACTCAGCAATAAAAAGGAACAGACTATCGATATATTCAGCCACCTGGAGAACTCTCCAGAATATGCTGCTGAGTGAAAAAAGACAATCCCCAAAGATTACAAATTATTCCAATTAGAGAATATTCTTGAAATGACAAAATTACAGAAATGGAGACCAGGTTAGCAGTTGCCGGGAGCCAAGGATGGGCTAGGGTGGGAGGTCAGTGGGTGTGAACATAGCAGGGCAACAGAGGGACCCTTGTAGTCATGGAAATATGTATCTTGACTTTATGAATGTGGATGGCCTGGTGTATTGCACCATAATTTAGCAAGATGTTACTGTTGGGAATTTTCCTGTATCATTTTTTACAACTGCATGTGACTCTATAATTCTCTCAAAATAAAATTTTAATTTTTAAAAAGTCGTTATTATGAGGCATATATTAAAAGCTAGAATTTTTTACCTCACCCTTCTCTACTCCCATTCCTGTTTCTTAGCTCTTTTTCTGGGTCTACCTCCATCTTTCTAAATCGTATACTCATGTTTCCATTTCTTGACTTTTTAAAATTTATACATCCATTGACTTCCTACTCTGAAAAATGAGGATTTAGCTCTCTCTCGTCATCACTACCACAATTACTACTCATTCACTGATAGAATTAAATCATAACTTTTGATTGATTCCATATTCTCAGCTGAGCCACTTGGTGTACATTTTCTTTCTTGGATAACTTTTTATTTTTGCTTTTTCCCTGAAGTTAATTGCCTCAATATTTTAATTTGCTTATTTTTCTATGTAGCTTTTATTATTATTATTATTGATGTTGTGATAGTTTACAACATTGTGAAATTTCAGTTGTACATTAGTACAGGGTTTGTCTTCCTCTCTCTGGCTTATGTCACTTAACATAATACCCTCAAGGTCCATCCACGTTGTTGTGAATGGAATGATTTTGTCTTTTTTTATGGCTGAGTATTATTCCATTGTATATATATATATACCATATCTTCTTTATCCAATCATCAGTCAATGGGCACTTAGGATGCTTTGACGTCTTGGCTATGTGAATAGTGCTGCAATGAACATAGGGGTGCGTAAGTCTCTTTGAATTGCTGATTTCAAGTTCTTTGGATAGATACCCAGTAGTGGGATATTTGGGTCATATGGTATTTTTATTTTAAGTTTTTTGAGAAAACTCCATACTGTTTTCCATAGTGGCTGCACCAGTCTGCACTGCCACCAGCAGTGTATGAGGGTTCCCATTTCTCCACATCCTTTCCAACCTTTGTTATTTTTTGTCTTGTTTATTATAGCCTTTCTAATGGGTGAAAAGTGATATCTTAGTGTAGTTTTGATTTGCATTTCCCTGGTGATCTGTGATGATGAACATCTTTTCATGTGTCTATTGGCCATCCATATGTCTTCTTTGGAGAAATGTCTGTTCATATCCCCTGCCCATTTTTTGATCAGGTTGTTTGATTTTTTGTTGTTGAGTTGCATGAGTTCTTTATATATTATGGAGATTAACTTTTTGTCAGATGTACGATTTGCAAATATTTTTTCCCAGGTAGTGGGTTGCATTTTCAATTCTGGTTTCCCTTGCCATGTAGACGCTCTTTAGTCTGATGAAGTCCCACTTATTTGTTTTTTCTTTTGTTTCCCTTGTCCGAGAAGACATGATGTCTGAAAAGATCCTTTTAAGACCGATGTCAAAGAGTGTACTGCCTATATTTTCTTCTAAAAGTTTTATGGTTTTAGGTCTTACTTTCAAGTCTTTGATCCACTTTGAGTTTATCTTTGTGAATAGCATAAGAGAATGGTCTACTTTCATTCTTTTACATGTGGCTGTCCAGTTTTCCCAACACCATTTATTGAAGAGACTTTCCTTTCTTCATCATATGTTCTCAGCTCCTTTGTCGAAGATTAGCTGTCTGTAGATGTGTGATTTTATTTCTGGGCTTTCAATTCTGTTCCATTGATCTATCTACCTGTTTTTGTACTAGTTTCATGCTGTCTTGATTACTATAGCTTTGGAGTATGTTTTGAAGTCAGGGATTGTGATGCCTTCAGCTTTGTTCTTTTTTCTCAGGATTGCTTTAGCAATTTGGGGTCTTTTGTCACCCGATATGAATTTGAGGATTTTTTATTGTATTTCCATGAAGAATGTCATTGGGATTCTGATTAGGATTGCATTGAATCTTTAGACTGCTTTGGATAGTATGGACATTTTAACTATGTTTATTCTTCCAATCCATGTGCATGGGATGTTTTTCCATTTCTTTATGTCATCATCAATTTCTTTCAGAAAAGTCTTGTAGTTTTCATTGTATAGGTCTTTCACTTCCTCGGTTAAATTTATTCCAAGATATTTTATTCTTTTTGTTGCGATTGTGAATGGGATTGTTTTCCTGAGTCCTCTTTCTGTTAGTTCATTATTAGAGTATAGAAATGTAACTGGTTTATGTAAGTTGATTTTGTACCCTGCACCTTGCTGTAATTGTTGATTATTTCTAGTAGCTTTCTGATGGATTTTTTAGGGTTTTCTATATATAAAATCATGTCATCTGCAAACAGTGAGAGTTTCACTTCTTCACTCCCTATTTGGATTCCTTTTATTCCTTTCTCTTGCCTAATCGCTCTGGCCAAAACCTCCAGTACTACGTTGAATAAGCGTGGTGAGAGTGGGCATCCTTGTCTTGTTCCTGTTCTCAGAGGGATGGCATTCAGTTTTTCCCTGTTGAGTATGATGTTGGCTGTGGGTTTGTCATATATGGCCTTTATTATGTGGAGGTAATTTCCTTCTATCCCCATTTTATTGAGAGTTTTTATCATAAATGCATGTTAGATCTTGTTGTATGCTTTCTCTGCATTTGTTGAGATGATCATGTGGTTTTTATTCCTCATTTTGTTGATGTGGTGTATCACATTGATTGATCTGCGGATGTTGAACCATCCCTGTGTCCCTGGTATAAATCCCATTTGATCGTGGTGTATGATCTTTTTGATGTATTGCTGTATTCAGTTTGCCAATATTTTGTTGAGGATTTTTGCATCTATGTTCATCAGTGATATTGGCCCGTAATTTTCCTTCTTTGTGTTGTCCTTGTCTGGCTTTCGTATCAGGGTGATGTTGGCCTCGTAGAATGTGTTAGGAAGTGTTCCATCTTCCTCAATTTTCTGGAATAGTTTGAGAAGGATAGGTATTAAGTCTTCTTTGAATGTTTGGTAGAATTCTCCAGAGGAGCTTTCTGGTCCTGGACTGTTATTTTTGGGAAGTTTTTGATTACTGCTTCAATCTCTTTACTTGTGATTGGTCTATTCAGGTTCTCTATTTCTTCTTGGTTCAGTTTTGGGAGGCTGTAAGAGTCTAAGAATTTATCCGTTTCTTCTAGGTTGTACCAGCTGCTGTGCTTGGTGGGTGGGGCCTCCCCACTGGGTCTGAGCCTGTGCTGCTCCCTGGGACTGTGGTGAGATTGTGGACTCTCCCACTGGTGGAGACTGATCACATAGGGGCTCAGGCCTGCTGTCCACCTGCTCCCATAGTCCCACCAGTTGTGCTGCCCCTTTGGCAGCTGCTGTGATAATGTGGACATTTGTGGTAGCTGGGGGCACATTCACCTGGGCTGCAGATATGCCACTGTCTGTTCCTAGGCCGCACCAGCCTTTGAGCTTGGTGGGTGGGGCCTCCCCACTGGGACGGAGCCTGAGTCACTCCCTGGGGCTGCAGTGGGACTGTGGATTTTCCCACTGGACCAAGGAGGTATCACAGGGGACTCAGGGCTGCAGTCACCTGTTTCCACAGTTGCGCTGAGGCACATACCCACTCTTGGGACTGCAGTGGTGCTATGAGAGCGTCAGCCAGGAGAGCAGTTGCTCACGGGTACTGGGCTGTCTGCGGGCTGGAGAGTTCTTACCTATCTCCACCTCCTCCCCGGGGATAGTCCATCCACCGTCCGATGTATAGCAGTGTGGGTCTCTAGGCATCCTAAGGTGCTGTGTGAGCATCCTCCGTTGATCAGTGAATGTCCATTTAGTTGTAGTTCAAAGGGGGAGAGACAAAGGGAACTGCTCACTCTGCCATTTTGCTGACATCACTCCTGCAGCTCTTTTTTCAGCCCCAAACTTTGCAATGGAACAATTAAATTCCTTTTACGATGGAGAGTCACCTCACATAAGATTTGGTTCCATTAATTAATTACTTTTCTGGAGTGGCCCTTTGTCTTACTGCTCCAATTTGGATGAGGCCTGCCTCATAGCCGTCAGCCATGGTCATCTCTCCACCACTAGTCATAGGATTCTTGAGGATTACTTCCTTGGGACCAGAAGGTGAAGGTGGGAGGTGGGGGATATGACACCTGGGTGAGTTTCCAGTGAAAACCTAGAGAAGCAGGCAAAGCTAAAGGCATTTCTCAAACAGAAACTTAACAGAAGGTGCAGGAGGGGGATTTAAAAGAGGGAAGGTGGCCATGCCTCTCCCCAGGAAGCTAGCTGAGGGGACCGGGAGCAGGGGTTCCAGCAGGGACAGAGTCCATCCCCTAGTCCTGGGGGCAGTGACAGCTGGCATCATCGTCTTGGAATCAGAGTCGCCCAGTGTGGTGTCTAACCCATTCTATACCCAGGAGTCAGGACAGGTGGTAGGAGCTCCCACTGTACTCGGAGTGTCCAGGGCTTACTACTCACGTGCTTTCCAGGATTCCTTATAATTTTGTAAACATCCCCATTTGCTATAGTTCTTGGCAGTAAAACTTTTAACTAAATTAATATCATGTAATACTTGATAAATAAAAATGAATGAACATAAGATATAAGATACAGAGTGTAATAATAAAATGAACAGCCACAAACTCACTCCCCCTCTTCAGAACTAGAACAGTTGTGGCACGAACAACCTTTAACAAATCTCTTGTGGGTGCCCAGGGCTCCTGGGGCCTTGGGGAAACATTTAGTTGAGGGAAACCTGCAGGACTGCCATGGCAAACAACTGGCTGCCACAGCTGCCACCTTAGGCGGAAAATGAGGGCAGCTGAGGTCACAGAAACACAGAAGCAGCTGCTCAAGTGAACCCCTGCTCATCACGTGCTGCCCAGAAGCTTTGGCTCTGAAGAGAAAGGGAGGCTCTGATATTGTTCTTCTGGGCTGTGAGCAATCCTGGGGAACAGATGGTCGTTATGCCTTCAGGTCACACAGCATGTGGCCATGGGGGGGGGGGGCACCACCCACTTCCTACTTTTCTGATGGCTCTCCCACGCTAAGCTTCTCTTCTGAAAGTTCCTAAATCACTGAGCGATCCCTCTTACTTTTGAGATTCTAACTTACTCTACCCAGTTTAATGCTTGTGTAATACTATCTTTCTGTTCCTTCTTGTTTCAGAGAGTCTATGTAAGCATCTTGCCTAGACTGTGAATTCCTTAAGGCCGTGATTTAGCTAGTAAGCTAAGACATCACCTCTGGCTAATTTAAGCAGAAAAGGAATTTATTAAAAGGATCCAACTTAGTAATTAGAATCTCAGCTAGAGCAGAAGATATGGCCTTGGAGTCCACAGAGCCAAGCACTGCCTGTATCACTTTGCAGAACTGGTCTGCTGGGCCCTGACACGGCAGTCAGATTTGCCAGCAGCGCCCACACCGGGCCCTGACGTTGTTGCTGCCTCTGGAACCTGGAGGGAACTGCCCCTGCCACAGCCACCCTCACCGGCACGGATTCTTCACAGTGCTCATGTCTTTTCGGTAGTCTGTAAGGCAAAGTCTGTGTCAGGCACATCGATTGGAGACCCTAGATCACGTGTCCACATCCTGGCTGCAAGACAGGCTGGGAAAGCAAGTTTTTGGCACATTCTGCTTCTATAGTGGGAGGTGGGCTCTCCTCCAGAAGGTGGGAATTCTTCAAGACTGGGGAGCTCAGATGCTGAGGCAGGGACCATGGCTTGCGCTGCTTTATGTCTTTGGTAGAGCCTAGAATGGTACTTGTCATAGGTAATTAGTAGGTTGTTCCTAACTTGTTATTGGGGCATGACTGAGCTAAAATCTTGCCCAGGAATGATCCACAAAATAATAGATGGTGCACACATTTGTCACTATTTCTGGTTTTCAACTTAATAGGTTCTTTATTGAACCAGGCTGCCTGGAGGCACTTAAGAATATCAGAAATCTAATATTTTGGTAAAATGTCAAGACTGTTTTCAGTTTTTCACTATTATGCATAAGGCTGCTATGAACATTTATGTACAAGTCTTTGGATGGATATCTGTTTTTATTTCTCTTGGGTAAACTCCTAAGAGTGAAACTGATTGCTTGTATCCTAAATGTGTGTTGAACATTTGAAGAAAGTACCAAACTCTTTTCCAAAGGGGTTGCATCATTTCACTTTCCTCCCAGAAAAGAATGAACATTTCATTTATTCCCCATCCTCACCAACACTTGGTACTGCGAGTTTTTCAAATTTTACCCATGCTAGTGAGTATGTGGTAGCATCTCTTTGTGGTTTTAATTTGTGTTTTCTTGATGACTAATCATGTTTAACATCTTTTCATGTGCTTATTGGCCATTTATATATATTTTTGTGAGTCTGTTTAAATCTTTTGCCATTTAAAAAATTGGATTGTTTGCCTTCTAATTGACTTGTAAGATTTTTAAATATATTCTATAACAAGATCTCTATCAGATACATGTGCTGTGAATATTTTCTCCCAATCTGTGGCTTGCCTTTTCATGTTCTTCATAGTGTCTTTCAAAGAGAGGTTCTTAAATTTTAAGTCAACTTTATCAAGCTTCTCATTTATCATTGTGCCATTTGTGTCCTAAGAAGTCTTTGCCCACCTCCTATGCGTGAAGATTTTCTCCTACGTTTTCTTACAGAAGTTTTATAGCTTTAGTTTTTATACTTGAGTCCATGATACATTTCAAGTTAATTTTCGTATGTGCTGTGAGGTAAGGGTCAAGGTTTTTTCCCATAAGACTATCCAGTTGTTAAAGCACCATTTATTGAAAAGTCTGTTTCACCCATTAAATACTTTGGCATCTTTGTCAAAAATTAATTGTTGAGTAACTTTACAGTAGAGAAACCTGTCAAACATTATTTCAGCCATCTGGTCAAGGTTCATATCAAGAGGGATTGTGTAGATTTCACTTTCCATCCGGCATATTTCCCTTATGCCTGAAGAATGACCTTAACGTTTCTTATAGTACAGGTCTGCTGGCAAGACATTCTTTCAGCTTTTGTTTGTCTGTAAAAGTTCCACCTTCATTTTTGAAAATTCCACTGGATAAAGAATTTTAGGCTGATGGTTTTTTCTTTCTGCACTGAAAAGGTGTTACTCCATTGATTTGTGGGCAAGGATGAACTTGTGTGTGAACCGAAAGAACTTCTTGCTCAGAGCAGTAACAACTGCTGTTTGGGTCTGCTGAGCAAGGGATCCCTCTCCCAAACAACAAACAAACAAACAAGCTAGTGCTGGATGAGGCTTCCATTTCTACTCCTGTGTTAGTGACTGGAGCAGGAAACAGGCTTCATTGCCAAGCTCGGAACATCACTTCCGAAACCGGCTTTTCTCCCAAGCAGGGCCTCCTCCCTAGAGACCACAGGACCCAACCAGAGAAGCCACCTCCCCATCTGTAAGCTAGTAACCCAGGATCCCTGGGCACTTTACAGGAAGCCAGAGGCTAAGAGGAGGATAAACTGGAGTTCCTGTCACCACAAGCATCTTGTCACACTCTGAGTCTTACTGTAGCATGTACTTGGCACCTCAGCCAGTAATGGGGTCACCTTCTAAATTCCCACTTACACTTGCAACTATTTCTGGGCTTTCTGTTCAGTTCCATTGGTCTGTCTGCCTATTCCTGTACTATTCCCATACTATTTAAATTCCTACAGCTTAATAATTTAATATGTAATATGATTTAATATCTGGTATATTAATATATTTTAAATCTCTGAATATGTAATAGTATATTTTAAATCTCATAGGGCTAGTGCCTTCTTAATGTAAAAGGTCCCAATACAGAGACACATAGAGGACAATGTCAGAGCCCTCTTTGCTGCTCCCCTCCCACCGCATTCTCACTGAAGCTAATTCTTCACAGATGTTTTATCTTTCCATCTTTCTCATCTTTTCTCAATGCATTTACTATCATACGTATATATTTATACACATATGTAGTTTGTTTTCTGCTCACATCAATGGAATCATAATACAGTATTTTATCAGCTATTAGAAACCATCAATAATAATATGCACCAAGAAGAGAATATACTGCCAGGTAAACTATGACACAATGCTTTCTTTTCACATACAATTTTTATTTTACATTTATTGGAAGAGTTTGTTTAAAATTATTTACATGAAGCTTTTTTTTTGGTATTATATCTCATGTCCATACATTAAATGGAGAATACAAATAGAATAAGGTGGTTCAGGTGTTGGCTAAAATCTCTGAGTGTCAGGAATTGGACCCTTCTGAATCTCTTCTGACCCCGAATTGCCCATGACTGTTTTACACCCTGTATCCTTCTTTGCACCATCAAGAGCCTTGTGATGCGGCGTTCCCTAAAAGACTGCTTCACTACTGTCTCAGGGAGTTTCTTCCAAGTTGTTCACGCTCATTCTGCAATTTTTTTTTTTTAGGAAGATCAGCCCTGAGCTAACTACCGCCAATCCTCCTCTTTTTGCTGAGAAAGACTGGCCCTGAGCTAACATCCGTGCCCATCTTCCTCCACTTTATACATGGGATGCCTACCACAGCATGGCTTTTGTCAGGCGGTGCCATGTCTGCACCCGGGATCCGAACTGGCGAACGCTGGGCCACTGAGAAGTGGAACGTGTGAACTTAACTGCTGCGCCACCGGGCTGGCCCCATCATTCTGCAATTTTGGATGCTGGCACTTTGTTGATCTCACCAGAAGTTAACAGGAGGTTTTTAGACAACAGACAGGACTCGTGTTCCTTTATCAAATGGTCCTTCAATGGTTTGTTAACTGAAAATTTCAGGGTTCACATATGCTAAGGCGATATAGCTGCAACTTACGTGGCACTGGACCAACAGCACCTAAACCTTGTGATGATTGTAAAGTGACTTCGGACTTTCAGAGATGTTGAAACGTGATAAAAGGTGTGTCTCAGAATCAATTGAAAAAACTTATGTCAGTATTGTTCTGTAACTTCCTCTTCTCATCTAATGATATGTATAGGAGATCTTATCACGTTAGTTCATAGAGACCTGCCTTATTTTCAGTATAAAAGCTGCAGTATTCCACAGTATGGATAGACCCCAATTTATCTAACCACTGTTCTATTATGGGGAGCTAACTTGTTTCCAAATATTATAAAAATGCTGCAATAAATGCCTTTCATGTGCCTCTTCGAATATTTCTCTAGATAGCTATTTAGAAGTAGAATTGTTGGATTGAAGAGTCTGTCCGCTTAGAATTTTAAATTGGCCCCCAGAAGGCCTCATCATTTTGTAGTCCCAACAAATGTGTATTAGATGCTTCCTCACTCTCACCCTCGCCCACGATGAGTATCATCAACTTAGAAATGGTGCCAATCATGTGGGATTGAGAGGGACATCTTACTGTGATTTTAGTCTGAATTTCCCTGATTCCTAGTAAGGTAAGAGGCTTTTCATAGTTTATGGCCCATTGACTTTTTTTGGTGAATCGCCTTTTCCTAATCTAGTTGTGTGTAATTTTCAATTTATCAGTGTAAGCTTTTGTATATTCTGGACCTGGTATTGATCCTCTGCCTGTTTTATATATGTCAACAGTTTCTTCCAGGTTGATTCTTGCTTTTAGCCTTGTTATTGGTCCCAATATCTAATTGAATTTTTGAATTGATGTAGTCAAACCTCTTGGAAATTTCCTTTACAGCTTCCATGTTAAATGTTTTGCTTCGGAAAGCCTTCCCTACCGAAAAATTGTACAAATATTCTTTCAATGGTTTTGTAACATTGTAGTACTTTACAGGTTGTATTATTTATACATATAACCTGGTTATTTAGGGATTTATTTTAGTCATTTAATTAAGCTGTAATTTATATATAGTGTGAGGTGGAGAGATCTAACTTGAATTTTTCTAAATGGATAACGAATTGATTCAGCATCATTTATTAAATAACCACCATTTATTTAGTGATTATTTCTCAATATGCCTCCTTTATCATGAACACAACTTTCATACACATATGTTTAGTTCTGTGCCTGTTATTGTATCCCATTGGTCTGATTAATCTATCTGTACCCCTGAGCTAATACCAGGGCATTTCTATTCTTCTGGCTTTAAAATAAACTTTAATGTCTCCTCGGGTAAATTTCCCCTCATTGCTTTTCTTTTTCAGTTGGTTGGGGGGAAGCTGTTTCCAGCCTTTAGAGCTTCCTACAGTGGATTGGGGGGTGTGCTTTGTCCTGGCGGTGCCTGCGGAGTTGACCACCTGTGTTAGTTTTCTATGGCTGTATAACAAATTACCACACACAGAACAGATTAACATAACACCCATTTATTAGCTCATGGTTTCCATGGGTCAAGAGTCCAGCACATTTTAGCCGTTCCCCCTGCTCAGGGTCTCATGAGGCTGAAACCAAGATGTTGGCCAACCATGTCCTCATCTGGAGGCTCCGACTAGGGAAAGACCCTCTTCCCAGCTTCCTCAGTTGTTGGTCGAATTCACTTCCTTATGGTTGTAGGACTGAGTGCCTGTTGTCTTGCTGGCTGGTGGTTGGGAACTGCTCTCAGCACCTAGAGGCCACTCTCAGGTCCTTGTCATGTGGCCCCTCCACCTTAGCCCTGGAGGACCTCCCCCGAGTCCCATCCCTCTCACGCTTTGACTTCCCCTTTTGTGACCAGCTGGAGGAAACTCTGCTTTTAAAGGGCTCCGGTGATGAGGACAGGCCCACTCAGATACTCTCTCTATTTTAACGTCAACTGGGCCGTATATCCTGACCTAATCACAGGAGTGAAACCATCATCTTCACAGTCCCAGGGATTACTCAGGGCAGGCACACCTGGGGTGCGGGAAGTCTTGGGGGCCATCTTAGAATTCTGCTTACCACACCACCTGAAAAGTGTGCAAAAGAGAGAACTTTTCCATTGGGCAGGAGGTTATATTGGAGCCCTGCTCTGTGCTAGGCACAGGTGTTTGTGTGTGTGTGTGTGTGTGTGTATAAAGGACCTCTGAAGAGGCCCAGGTGTATTTTCCACAAGGAGCTCCTAGTCTGATAGAATCTGAGCCCTTGAAGGAAGCTTGGGGCACCTGCCTCCCTGGACGTATTCTTTTTTCCAAGCGAACATCCCCAGCAACCTCAGCCATTTCTTAAATAAGTGGCCTCTAGACTTTTCTTCATTACTCTTTAGTAGGAGTAGAGGGAATGGGGGAAAGACATAAATTTGCTTCAGACTGGAGCAGTGTGTGGTCAGTGCCTTAAGTGAAGGCCGACCAGGGCCACTGGCCTTCTGAGCAGGAAGCTGGAGGATCAGGGAAAGCTTCCTGGAGGAGGTGGCCTTTGAACTTGGCCTGAGAGATTGGGTGGAATTTGAACAGGAAGAGCTGGATACAGGAAGGGGACTCCAGGTACGATTCAGCAAAGGTGTGAATGTGAAAGTCCAAGGGGTATTTCCAGGAAGAGGAAGCAGCAGTGTGCGTGGAGCCCCAAGAGTGTGCGAAAGGAGGAGCGGCAGCAGGAAAGGAGAGTTGGGGCTGGGCTTAAGGCTTAAGGCCCAGGCAGAGGAGTTTGGACGTCAGTTAGAATGTGAGGTCAGGGGCCAGCCCCACGGCCCAGTGGTTAAGTTCGTGTGCTCCGCTCTGGCGGCCCAGGGTTTCACTGGTTCGGATCCTGGGCATGGACTGTGGCACCACTGGAACCACGTTGAGGCAGCATCCCACATGACACGACTAGAAGGACCCACAACTAAAATATACAACTATGCACTGGGGGCATTTGGGAAGAAAAAATAGAAAGAAAAAAAAGGAATGTGAGGTCAGCTTGACTTATTTTGACTTTAGAACGCTTCTTGCCACTGCACAGGAAGGAGAGGCTATATTCCAAGTTAATATTCCATTTTAACATCTAACATGAAAGAGAGAGCGAGGAGCACAGGCACTTAAGCCTGGAGTAAACACTGTCATTACTGTGACCACAAAAGCATCACTGATGGACTAATAAAAAGGAAAGGAGTCACGGGTGAAACAAGTACATCTCTGCAGTGTGTAAGGCGACACCACCTCATAAATGCTGCCAACCTTTCACTCGCTGGACAAACCAAACCCGCGAGCTTTAATTTTAATTGAAAGTCAAACCACAAGCAAATTGCCCTTGACAATTATTATGGGTTGAATTGTGTCCCTCAAAAGGCTATGTTGAAGTCCTAACTCCTGTGCCTGTGCATGGGACCTTATTTCGAAATAAGGTCTTTGCAGATGTGGTCAAGTTGAGATGAGGTCATTGGGGTGGGACCTAATCCAATGTGACTGGTGTGCTTGTAAGAGCGAGAGGAGACACAGGCTGACACAGGGAGAGGGCTCCTCAAAGACAGAGGCGGAGACTGGTGATGCATCTACGAGCCAAGGACTTCCAAGGCCTGCTAGTCACCCCCAGAAGGTGGAAGAGGCAAGGAAGGACCCTGCCTACAGTCGTCAGGGGAGCATAACTGTGCTGACACCTTGATTTTGGACTTCTGACCTCCAGAATTGTGAGAAAGCAAGTTTCTGCTGTTTTTAAGCCACCTTGTTTGTGGCGCTTTGTTACAGCAGCTCTAGGAAATTAACACAGCATTCAATCATCGTTCTTCAAAGGTCTAACGGGTGCCCACTGAACCAGGCTCTGTGCTGGGGGCTTCAGGCTGGCTCTCCGTGGAGTGAGATGGTGGTGGCACATGTCACAGTGTCCTTAAGGGAACCCACTGAGATCTGGAACGAGAAGGTTGAGGGGCACACGGGCGGCATGAGAGCGAGTCTGTGACATCACCCAGGACAAGGTCAGGGCAGGAGGACTTGGCTGAACACCTCCTGGGCTCCTGGAGTCACATTTCCTTGGTACATTGAGGATCAACAAAAGGACTCCTTGGACAGGAGATGGAGTAGTGTGCAAAACCGTCCCCCGAGGGTGAAACAGCACTGTGATAGTAATCTCTGTACGGGTCTACCTCAGTCAGTCACTGCAGACGCCTGGGGCCTGTATGTCCTGGTCCAGGGGTCTTGGCATCCATCAGACCTGAGCTTCCTCATCGTTCACCTTCACCGACTTCTATCAATTCTTTAAGCTTCCGTTTGTTTATCTGTAAAACATTGACAGGTATACTTAACATCTTAGGTCTGATGAGAGGATAAAATGAGAAAAATGTATGTAAAGTGCTGAACAATGTGTCTGGTGCACTGGGAGGGGTTCATAAAGCTTCCCTATCGCCACCATCACCGTCCCCATCATCCTCACCAGAAGCCCCTTAATGGAAAATCAGTATGTGTTGGGGAAGCAGAGGCCTGACTACCAACGTGCCCACGGGCGGGGCTGTCCTTGCATCCTCATTTGGGCACTGGCGGCCTCCTCCCGTCATCCTCACCCATGCACGCTCCCCGCGCCTGCCGTCTCGGGCATGTCCACAGAGCCCCCGATCCAGCCTCAGAGAGGCTGACACTCTGAGCTTTGGGCACCGGCAGCCGGATTTCAGGTATGAGGCAAGCCGTTTGCGGGGTGACAGTGTGAGGCAGAGGACACCTCAGTCCCTGGGGAGGCTCTTCTTCAGCACTGGCTCTGAATTCCCACAGAACTGCCAGCAGGAACTGGAACCGTATATACTAGGAGGCCAACAGGTGGCCAGGGGACAGGCATCCTGGAGGGAGACTAGAGCCAAACAGGAGTGACATTCTGCTGCTTGCGGGCCCCTGGCACTGAGCCGGCTGGCCCCCAGCCTGGGCAGGGCTGGCCCCCAGGAGGGGCGGCAAAGCCTGGGCGCGCGGCCCTGGGGGCGATCTGGAAGGGGACGGAGGAGCGCGGTCCCCGGCAGGGTGGAGCTGCCGGGCGGGCGCGGGCTACGGAGAAGGGACAGAAGCGTCGTGGAGCGGCCGAGGGAACCAGAGAAGCGGGGAGGCGCCTCCGCTTCTTGCGATGACCACCAGGTGTCGCCATTGCCCCGCGAAGGCCGCGCGAGCGGCGGTCCTTTGAGGCTCCTCCTCCCCCAGCACCTCCGGAGTTAGATGTCGTCCTGCAAAGATGACACCGGTCGGGTCCTAGCCTTGAGTCGCTCACTGACAAAGCCCGATGGCGAAAGCCCACGCGGGCCAGGCCCACGTGCTGCCCTCCGCGGCCCGGGGACCAGACCAACACGGATGCTCCCGCCACCTAGATTTCGGCATGCTAAAGAGCTTTAATTAGATGTTGCAAGAATTCCTGGGAGATAGCCAATGACAGCTGTCGTTTTAGTTCAGAGGCTCAGGCTTGCCGAGGAACTAGGCCAAGCCTTTACTTGCCCAGAATCTGGAAGGTAGCGAGTCTGAGCTCCGCTCAGGACAGAGGCCCCGCTCCCTGGGTACCGTCCACCTACGTTGGAGGTGGCAGGCTCCGGAGCCCTTTCTCTTCCCAGGGCTCAAATGGGCTCCGCAGGGTGGGGCTGGTGTTAGAAGTCTCCCCCTAGTGCTAATGGCTTGGCTTTCAGAGCATCAGAAGGAAACTTGTTACCCCACCCGGTCTCAGCTCTCCAGAGAGCCGCTGTCACTGAAAGGCCTGGGGAGGCCCCCCGACCCCACCCGGCCGAGCACAGGCAGCTACACGCCAAAGAGGAAATGCTCGAGCCAGGCCCGGGAGGCAAGAAAATAACAACACTAATAAAAATAGCAACAGCTGACATTTCGGAAGCACTTACTATAAGGCAGGCACTGTTCTAAGCACATTATCTGTAATTATTCATTTGATCCTCGCAGAAACTCTTGAGTATCATCACTGTTCTACAGATGAAGAAAGTGAGGCACAGAGATCTTAAGTCTCTCTGGGTCTCAGTGTCCTGAAAATTCAATGGTTTTGAAGAGAAGTGCCCTAAAAGACCCCCTGGGAAGGGGCTCGGAGGACCAGTGGATCGGGAGGGAGGATCCCCACCCCCCCACCACGTCAGCCATAAATTATTTTACTGAAATAGAAGGCAATTTCAGAGTGGGTAAGTGGCAAAGTGTAGGGGTGAGACCAGGAAAACGTATTTTTGGATACGCTGCTGTGGAACCACAGCATCAGAAAATTTGCTGGAGAACCTACAGGAAATGGCTTCTAATGAGCCGCCCGTGACTTTTTCTCTTAAAGCGCCCCTGGTGGGAAGGGCCAGCAAGCTACCGCCTTAGCAAAGTCCCTCGGAGGTCAGCTCTGGAAGGAAGGCTTCCCACAGTGAGAGAGCCTCGCGGTGTGGGCAAGGGGAAGCTTGGCCATTAGACACGAAGCTGGAGGGGACACTCACTGAGTTACTGTCCTGCGTAGTGGTCCAGGAGACGCCTCCTATATGTGTGGGCATTTGTGGTGTGTGAACTGCGTGGTGGAGGCGATGCTGGGCTGAGGCGGAACTGGAAGGGCCGGTAGCAACGGTTTCAGGCTCCACAACAGTCCCAGAACTACTAACGATGTCAGAAATTCCATCACCCCAGGGAAGAGGACACGGCGCAAGGCTGGGTCCCGGTTTTGCCCCCTTCTGAATTTAGAAACTTCTTCTCTCGATGGGGCAAAGCTCGCCCCGCCCGCCAACTTCCTTCCAGGCTCAGCGTCCTGGTTCCACAGGGAGCGCATCTAATGCCCCAGGACAAATGAGCTCATAGGACGCGCCTTCCAGGGCCCGGGGAGGTGGAGTGAGGGCCGCTGGCGGAGGGCGGGTTGTGGGTGTCGGCCCTTTCCAAGAGCCACCTCTGCAGTTAGAGCTCAAACTGCTACCAACTGTTGCCTCGGGCGTGGCCGTGGGCTGGGGCATGAGAGCACTGTCACGTGAGTCCTCACACCACTCTTCTGGGTCTGCAAAGAGATGTTGGGTACATTTCTCTTTGAGAATGATGTGCCCCTCAACCGGGGGTGCAGGGACCTTCAAGAAGAGTCCAGTCCCCCGATTCCATTGCCAGCTGCAGAGCAGAAGCATCCTCTCCATGCCACTGCTCTGATGGGGTCTCTACTCGTGCTACCTGGCATGGCTCTCACCCACCACGTGTTGACTTGTTTCCAAAGAAAGAAGTTGCCCACGTTTGGGCCAGTCCCGATCCTCCCTGACAGCCACAAACAATGCAGTGTCAAGCACTGAGAGGTATTTAAAAAGCACTTATTTAATGATGTAGTAGAGAGAACATGAGCTTTGAAGTTAGACCTGAAAGTAAATCTCAGTACCACCACTTAGCCAAAATATTAGTGCAAGTTTCCTGATCTCGGAAACAGCGGGAGCGGTCATGGTGGGGAGTGAAAACTCTATTACAGGACGTTGGGAAGATGAAAAGAACACCCATCGCGGGACTTCTCACAAGCGGGAGACAGAGGCAACCGAAGCGCCTGAATCTTCAGCTGCAGGGTGCCCAGTAGGATTTCCGGTTCCGGCCCCGCCCACTCCCAGCGCAGACTCCTCCCTGAGGTCTTTGCTTGACCTTGGGGAGCGCTCTCTTTTAAGTGACATCCCCTCCATGGCCACAGGCTTTTCGCTGGCCTGGTCCCCAGAACGAAGACCTCCCCACTGTATACCCTGTTTGGAATTACTTGAGGGAGAATGTGGGAGGGAATTAAAATAACAGAGGCTAATACTTTGGAGGGAAGTCTAAAAAGACATAGATGATTAAGTCTGGGAAAGAAGAGACTGTAGAAAGGACTGAAGAAAGAAAGTGAGGCTTCAGGTCAGACAGGAGAACTTCCTGCGGATGGAACAGTGGGAGAGGGGGCCCAGGGGCTCAGCAGTGGTCATCAGCAAGAACTCTAAACCCAGACTGGTGGGGTCTACTCCCAGCATTTCCACTGATGAGCCTGGCCTGTCCAACTGTGCCTCAGCTTCCTCATCTGTAGGATGGGGAGAGTCATAACCCTCGTAGGGTGTTATAAGGATGAAATGAATCAGTGTATACAAATCACTGAGCAGTGCCTGACTTGTGGTGAGTGTTCTGTAAGCATGAGTGAGTATTATTTTTCCTTTGAAATGTAAACTTAAAGAATTTGAGAATACAAGCAGGGAGGGCCCATAGGGACATCCAACCTGACCGTTTCTTCCACTGGTGAGGAATCGGAGCTGGGAGGGCTGCTCTCCCCGCTGGCCCCTGAGTGGATGCTCCAGGCTGGGTCTTGTGCCCTCCACCCGCTGACTCCTTTCTCTGCCAGCTTGCAGCAGAGTAAGCACTGTTTAAGCAGCCCTCCTGGGATTTTGGGGCTTGCCGTAGAACAGCGCCTGGGCAGAGGCACCATGGCCTGTCTGTGTGTTGGTCAGGGGGCCAGGGACAGACGATCCTACTCAAAATAGTTTAAGCAAAAAAATAAAAAGGTAAGTGTCATGTAACAAGGAAGTTGCGGATGCTTCTCAGGCACAGGTGGATCTGGGGCCTGAAATGATTCCATCAGGACACACTCTCTCCTTTGCGTTTCTTTAGGTGACTTCATTCTCAGACTGGCTGTCCTCATGGGGCGAAGGGTGGCCACCAGCGACTATAAGCTTACGTTGTCCTCATGTTTTAAAATGTAGGTTTTATTATCATTCAGGTGTGGTGAGGCCAAAGGTCAAGAGATGACTGCTGTTGAAGAGACAGTCTGTTACTCGTGGTTCCCAGGATGAGGGGGCAGCACATGCCATAGGGAGGTCACATGGGGAAGCACCAGGGTTGGTCAGGAGGAAACTGTGGGCAAGAGCCTTTATTGAGGTTTTTGTGGGAAAGAATGGGCAAGTGGGCCAAGCAGGCTACGCAGGTTTAGGATTGGTTGGTTTGGTTAGTTTGAATAATTTCAGAGAGCTCTGGGGTGTAGGGGCTGCCTCTAGGTGTCTGATGCCTGCCCTGGCTTGATTAGGGCAGAGGACTAGTGGCCCCCAGGGTAAGAGCCCAATAAAGGAGGCTGGAGGGTGGGCTGTGCTCTCTGGATTGGTTCGTTAGCATATGAAAGGCAAGCTTGCAGGAGAATCCTTTGCTATCTCTAGGAATTGGCTAGCTCTGGGAGGGCAGTCTCTCCAGGGTCAACAAGGCCCTAGATGTCAAAGAGTCAGAAATACAGGAAATAAAAGGACATGATTAATGCACCTCACAATTAGCCGCCCCAGTAAAGAAGTTGGCTCTCTCAACATCATTAGCTAATGGCCGGGAAAAGCTCTGATTGGCCCGCTTGTGTCATATGCTCAACACCAAATGCTGATGAGGACGTCTCATACATTATTGATGGGAATGTAAAGTGCTACAGACACTCTGAAAACTGTTTGGCAGTGTCCTAAAAAACTAAGGAGGCACTTACCATCTGACCCAGCAATGGCACATTTAGAGAAATGGAAGCTTAGGTCCACACAAAAACCTGTCCATGAATGTTCATAACAGTTTATTTGCAATAGTCCGCAAAAAGCCAATCTCAAAATGTCACACTCTGTGTGATTCCATTTATACAACATTCTTGAAATAACAAAACTAGAGAGATGGAGAAGAGATTATCGGTTGCCAGGGGTTAGGAATGGGGGTGGGAGGGGTAACACGAGGGAAACTTTTGTAGGGCCGATGGGGGTGGCGGGTGTGATGCGATGGCATAGCGCTACACCTAGTGTACCAAAGTTGGTTTCCTGACTTTGATCCTGTACAATAGTTACGTAAGATGTAACCACTGGGGGAAACTGGGTGAAGGGTACATGGGACCTCTCTGTTCTATTTTTGCAACTTCCTGTGAATCTATGATTATTTCAAAATAAAAAGTAAACAGATCTTAAAGAACTCTTAGCTCTAAGGGGAGATAAAACCCTTCTGTGGGGGCTCAGGCAGTGTTCCGTCAATGAACAATCACAGGGGCCTTGAGGAGAGGGCGGGGGTCCTGGCTCTGTTTCTCTGCATGTGTACTGGGAGGTCTCTGTTTTGTTCTTCCCTTGACCCCGGTTGCAGCCATGACCGTGCTAAGTGACGAGCTTTAGAGCTGATCAACCTTGTTAGCTTCAGAAGTAAAGAAACAAAGATGGTGGGTCTTTGGAAACAAGGAAGTTGATGGAATTTTATGTATCCAACCAAGGTGAATTCTACCTGGCAACCTGGGCAACACTTACGATGTTCAGTGAAACAATTAGGAGAACAATTTTATTGCCCTTTGATTGTATCCATACAATATAAAAGCATCAATGAATGTATCTGTGTTCTTACAACAGGAGGGTTAGGGTGGGTTTCCCTCCTCTGCATTTTAAACCATTTATGAAGTTGTTTGTGGTATTTTTAATTTATTTTAAATTTCATTTTGTTTTTTAAATGTATACTTCGAGATATATTCTTTCTACCTTGTCCCCCAGTAATCACTTTTGTTAGCTTCTTGTGTATCCTTCCATATTTTATTGATAGAAATCCAAGCAAACCTGAATAATATACTTATTTTTCCTCATTCTCCCGTAAAAGTGGCATTCTAAACGCATTGTTCCTGCTCCTTTTTTTCACTTGCCGATCTTTCCGTATCTGTGCATGGTACTTTTTTGTAAACTAACAGACAAAGGGGAACAAACAAACAAGCAAATGTAAGTGTGAATGCGTGACGGCCAAGGGAGCAAGCAATGAGGATCCTGCGTTTAGAGGCTCGCCTGGCTGGTCCAAGCAGTTCAGGCCACCTCACTCCCAGATCGTCCTCTCCACTCATTTCCTAGTGAAATGAAGGGCTCACATCCTTTGCCATTTACCCGGCAGGCGTTGGCAAGTATCTGTTTCCATGATGGGCTTCTGCCAGCTTCTGGGGCATCTGCCTGCTGGGCACTTGTCACTTCCTGTCTTGCCCCCAACCCCAATAAAGTAGACTAATTTTTAACAAATAAACAGCCTTAGTTTTAACTAAAGCCCAATTCTCTCCCCTCCCAAGGCAGCCTGCCCTCTCCTGCCTGCTCATTTGGCAACAAGAAACAGCCCATAGGTCTCGTGGGACAAGGAAAAGCTTCCTAGCCCTTCAGTGGGGGAGTTGAGAGGGCCCCTGCTTCTGGGGGCTGCCCTGTGCCCTTTAGGGTGCTGGCCTCATGCGGCAGGCCTTGTCTGGGACTCTGCTGGGACCTGTCCTGAAAGCTGGAGTGTCTGGGGGTGGCTGGCCCCACACCCTGGGAGACAGGACTGGGCTCCAGGGCCCGGAGGGTAGGATGCCATCAGGGACAAAGATGGCCTGATACCTGGAGAAGTAACAGAAATGCCAAGCTGACCATCCTGCCAGCCGTCTCGGTCGTTTCCTGCCCTCAGCATGGCTTAATTTGAGTCTTTCTCCCTCCTGCGCCTGGATGTGGCTCTTGGAATAAGCCATGGGGAGGCTGACTGTATCGAATTTCGCCCCCCAGAAGTACGTTATCAGTCCTTGGGGAGAAGCACCTGCAGCCCTGGCTGATGGATCCCCGTGACTCGGTCCTGGAATGTCAGAGAGCTGGAAAGAAGTCCCAGACCTCAGGACACCCTGGCCCTGGGGACCCTGCTCCAGAGCCAGCTCCTTGTATTCAGTGGGTGGTGGTCTCTCAGCGCCTCAGTTTCCTCATGGAAAATGGGCAAAATGGCCACCTTCCCTTTTGTTGTGGGATGCAGCAGAAACAAATTAGGTCAGAGAGCAATCTCAAGTGGCCATGGTGAGGAGGGAGGTGATGCAAATAGGTGGAACAGCTGGGTAAAAGATTTTTTTCTGGGGCCAGCCGGGTGGTGCAGCTGTTAAGTGCACATGTTCTGCTTTGGTGGCCCAGGGTTCGCCAGTTCGAATCCCAGGTGCAGATCTATGCACCGCTTGTCAAGCCATGCTGTGGCGGGCATCCCACATATAACGTAGAGGAAGATGGGCGTGGATGTTAGCTCAGGGCCAGTCTTCTTCAGCAAAAAAAGAGGAGAATTGGCAGCAGATATTAGCTCAGGGCTAATCTTCCTCAAAAAAAAAAAAAAAGATTTTTTTCTCCTGAAACATGAAACCCTCTTGGCTTAGCGTTTATGTCTTCACCTTTTGATAGAGACAGAGGTATGAAAACCACTTCACTTTCCTCTTTCCTCTGTCTAAGAAAAATTGGGGATCAACTTGGTTACAGCTGTCAACCACTCTGGGCCCCTGTGAGGGAGAGGATGGCAGGGTGGGAGCTGTGGGGAATCCAGCAGGTGACACCACATCCAAAGGTGCAGCCCCTGCAGAGTGCCAGCGGGCTGTTGTCAGGCAGGAAAGCGAGCCTAGTGTCGCCAGGTCTAATTTTTCTGGAGAAGTTGGAACCTGTATTTTTATTGACATTTCCTAATGTTGAAATGTTGGCAAATGATTCAAAAAATTGTAAAACATCTCAGGCCAATCAAAACAGATCTGCTGGCCAGATTTAGGGCTCAGGCTGCCAGTTCATTGACCTCAGACCCAGACCGCTTCAGGGCCCTGTGCTGTCTGCTGGCGTACACACAGCCATTTCCACTGGCCCCAAGAAAGGTCTGTGGACTTGCCCTCTGCACGCCCAGCTGTCATGCAGCTATGAGACTCTGAAATACTTCAGTATTTATTTACTTTTATTGAGGTGACATTGGTTTATAACTATATAAATTTCAGGTGTACCTCATTCTATCTCGGCTGCTGTATAGACTACATTGTGTTCACCACCAAAAGTCCAGTTGCCATCTGAAATACTTCATTTTGAAGCATAAAATATGAAGAATTTTCCGGAAGTTTGACAGCCGTCTTTTGACAGGAGCAGGTTGAAATAGCTATGTGCTCTGCAGTGACATTTGGTGACCCTAAGCCAAGCCAGTCACTTCTCTTGGGGCCTCGGTTCTGTCATGTAAAATGAAGGAGTCCAACTAGACGTTCATCCAGATCAAATATTCATTGGCTCTAGGACCAATTTTTTTGGTAACATAGTATAAAAATGCAACAATTTCACTCATGGTTTTAGCTGAGTCTCTAAGGCCACCTTGACCAACGGAAACATGATGTGAGCCTCAGATGGAATTTAAAATTTCCTAGCAGCCACATTAAAAAATTAGAAATAGGTAAAATTAATTTTAATAATACATGTGATTAATATAATATATAAAAATATGATCAGTTCAACATATAATCAATATAAAAAACTATTAATAAGATATTTGACATGATTGGAAACCCAGTGTGTATTTCACACTTACAGCCCATCTCAAGTGCCCAATAGCCACATGGCTAGTGGCTACCATATTGGACAGCACAGCTCCAAGGCAAGAAGCAACAATGATTCTCACATCCCGTGTGAGATGCTAATCACCTAAGCAGGAGAGAGAATTCTGCAGTTCACCTAGTGGGTGAAAGCAGCATATACCTTCCCCTCCTCCCACCTAATTTTTCTTTCCCCTGAAAAAAGGTCTTCTTGGTGAAGGGCAGCCACCCCATGTTCAGTTTACCCAGCATCCACTGCTCTCTGACCCAGGCAATCATGTGTCTGTTTTCACCTTCCATCCATTGGCTCCGGGGACAGTGCTCAGTAGGCAAGAGCTGCAGGGGAGAGATGGGGAGTCCTCCTGGGACATGCAGCTGACCGCTGCCCGTAGCCTGTGAGAGCCAGCGGGAACATCTCCCTGTCCCTGACCCCACCCCTGCAGGAGCCAGGGGCAGCTGTGAGCAGCAGGAAAGGAGAGACGTAGGTAGGGAACAGAGAAGACACCCACCCAGGCCCCTTTGGAAAGGCATGCCCCCAGCCTGCAGCAGCCCTAGGGGGACGGTAAGCCCTAGCTTGATGTGGAGTTTGGAAGTCCCAGATTATCTCACCCTGCTGGGCTTACTCATTGTGGAACAAAGGTTATTTTCGTTTCTAAAAGTACTCAGAGGATTTGCTTTAAAACATCCCAGAAAAACAAAGTGTGTGTTGGGGGGAGATGGGAAGTGATAAAACAAACACGACTGTTGATAACTGTTGAAGCTGGGTGATTGGTTACATTGGGGTTCAGCATACCATTTTCTTTATTTTCGGTCATGTGTGGAAATTTCCATAATAAAAGTTTTTAAACAGTGACCAGAGGACTTTTTAAAATTGGGAGTGATCAGGAGGGGCACAGAACCTGCCAGAGATTCACTTACGGGCAAGATGAGAGCTAGCCCCACAGAGCAAGTTTCAGTGGGGAAATTATGGGCAAAAACTGTAAAATAATAAAATTGTTTTCTGAGCACACCCCATGAGACCCGCTTGTCCAATGCACTGGTTATTTTTTCTGGGTTGCTGAATTTATATGTTCCCATCTGCCAACCACCCCCCTCCCCATTCCTGGGGATGCACCTCTGGCTGAGACTCCCCAGTGCTCACTCAGCAGGGCTCCCTGACTTTTTTGGGTGATTTGATGACATAGTAGCTTCTTGCAACAGATGCCCAGCTGGATGTTTGCGAACTGCAGAGGCCCTTGGAGCCCAGAAAGACAACCTCTGTGAAGAGACTGCGCACAGCAGGGGCCATTAGTCCCCAGGATCATTTGACATTTTGAAATGCACTCATGGATTCCCATAAATAAGCTTGAACACCAAATCATGCCTGGGGCAGGGTGGCTGTGGCTGGGAGTCCCCACTCTTTTGCATGTGCCGCGAGATGCTTGGTATAGCATCTAAATGTGGATAAAGTGAGCAGGGCGCGTGTCAAGGGGACTGGCTGGCTTCCTCGCAGCCCCTCCGTTTGGAGCACAGTCCCTGGCAGCTCCAGCTGTGTGGGTGGACGAGTTCAGTTACATCCACGTTGGTGACATGCCGTTCCTGGCTCCTCCACATGAATTTAGCCCTCAAGCCTGAGGCCCAGCGGGCCAATGTACCCATCATACCACCCTTTCTCGGGCCTGGAATGTGCTGGAACGAGAAAAGGCATCATTCATGTGGAGAACCTGCCTGGCACTGAAGCTCACACCTGAGGCCGCCGTGGGCTTCTCAGCTTCTCTGAGAAACAAGCCTTTCACTTAGAGTTTTGCCTTTTTTTTTCTGAGTGAATTAGCTAATACGTTTTGAAGACTTCCTGAGTGCTAGGTATTGTTCAGTGCTCTGTGTGAATTATTTAATCCGCGCTGCAGCCCTGTGAGAAGGGGATCATCATTTTCCTGCTGTAGAGATGACAACCGGAGGCTCCCAGAGCTTACTGCTGAGGGACTCGCCGAAGGACACACACGGAGCGAGCTGTGGTCAGACTCAGATCACTTGCGATCCCGCCTCCCAGCGACCGGCAGGAAACCAGGCTCAGGACGGGTTTGAATCCAAAAGGCCCTGACGCATGGAAGGCTCTGGGGTGGGGTTCCCGGCTGAGGTTCTGGGAAAGGCCAGCAGCATCCCGTTTCTAAAGCTGTGCACTATGGGACATTCCAACACACCCGTGGTGAAGTGTGGCCCTTGCCAGGCAGGGGTTCTTGGGTGACCTGGGAGAAGAAGTGATTAAGAATAATCTACGATGAGGTCAAATGTTTCCTTTGAAGCGCAGGAGAGTTGTTTTCTGGGCGAAACCTTCCTTCCAGTCCAGGTGGCCACAGCTTTCATTTGTTTAGCAAATCCTTCCGTCAGTGGTCCTGCGGAGGCTCTCTGAAGAAATGAACTAATAACGTCTAGCACTTCTGCGTTTACGAAGTGCTTTCCTTACACGATTTTGCTTCTTTCTCCATAACACAGCAGTAGGCTTTCTAGACCCATTATAGAGATTAGGGAGCAGAAGCACACGGCGGCCAGATCTACTGCAGCTCCGCCAGGACTCAAACCACGAATCTGAAATTGGATTTTTCCAATTAAAAAAAAAATGGAAAAAGAAAAGAGATTTCAAGCTGGTGGGATTTGAGTACAACCACCCTGTGTGTCTTAAGGATTTCTCTCAAGCCCAGTGCCTCTGTCCTTTCTTGATACGCACATCCTCTTCCCGCCTCCTCCCAGGCCGTTTTGCTGATGAGTAAAAAGATCCTTTATAGTCACTCACCTTGAAAATGACGGCAGCATTATAGCTGGACTCATCAGTCCGTGCACGCATAAGTCTGGAGGAGCAGGCTTCCGGGGCCAGATTTCAATAAATGTAGACCCTGACAGGCTGGCTGATGACTTAGGACTAATTAAACATGGCTTTTTCACTGGAGTACTTAGATCCCTCACAGGGGCACAGAATTCATTGCAGCCTTCTTACTAAAGGCTAAGGAAGGCCCAAGTGGGGAGGCAGGTGGGTGGGGAGGGAGTGTGACTTGCCAGACTCGGGACCATCTTGGCCCCGTTGGGCCCAGGACAGTTACCAGTCCCCTTCTGAGAGGCAGACAGCCCTGCCTGCCTGTTTGATTTCTTAGAGCTCTTTTGTGGATTCTTTTGCCTTTTTTCTCCCTCTTTGCTGTATCTCCTGGGCCTCTGTCCCTTCCCCTGCTCCCTCCTGCCTGCAGGGAAACTCAGCTGTTAACCAGGGGACCTACAGGCCTTTCCTGTTGACAGAGAGCTTCCGTGCAAGCCTCGGGGGCTTCCTTTGCTGACGAGGATGCAGAAAGGTGGAATAAACTTCTCCAAGGTCACGCAGAGCCAAGATGTAAACCCAAATTTTCTGCCATGACCCCGAAGTCTCTCCACTCCAGCACTGAGAAACAGCACCCCTCCCTCCTTACCTCCTACTGCCCGTGATGTCTTTAAGATTCATTGCCAGTGAGAACATTCATCGACCAGGAATTCTCAGATTTTTACTCACAAATACATATTTCCCCAACTGGACTCTAAGCCCTTTGGATCAACTCAATATATTGTAAAACAAACAAACATACAAATAAACACGCTGTAAGCAAGCAAAAAAGAAAAAGTGCATCTTGTCCCCGCGTAGGACCTTATCCTTAATCTCCTAATCCTTTCCCCCTCCCTCCGGGGCCCCCTCCCCTCCACAGCTAGAGAGGGTCTAAGGTACAGTTTCTGTTTCCAAAAGAGCCTCTCAAAGGTGCCAGATACTGACTTGTTCATTGAGAGCTCCTCAAATCTGGGGAATGCTCATTTGTTTGCTTGTGTGGGATAAGAAAAGAAAAAAAAAATATATATATATATGTATTAGCTGTGCACAGAGAACAGAATCTGGTTGATGTGTTTCATCCATTTCACTAATTATCCTTGATCTCTAAATTGTCCCATATTTGGCCGACTAGAGTTCTACTTGACTCCTGTGTCTTTGTTAGCTGCTTTTCCAGCCCCTGTGAAAAGATACTCCAGGCTCAGCTTGTACATTCTTGTCCCAGACATTTCTCCCGGAAGCACTGGTTTCTTTTAGTGGGAAATGGTACACTACTGTCAAAATTTAGTCAGTGAAAACGGTTAAAAAGATCACTCTGTGTGTGTATTCCAACCCCATCCACCTCCTTCTCCTCTTTTTTTATGGAGCACATAGTTAATACATATTATTCTCTCTCTTTTATATCCCTCATGTAGTCTTAGCTTTACACACACACACACACACACACACACACACGCACACACGCACACACGCACACACACGCACACACACACACACACGCACACACACACATACACACACACGCACACACACGCACACGCACACACACACACACGCACACACACACGCACACACACACATACACACACACACGCACACACACACGCACACACACGCACACACACACGCACACGCACACGCACACACACACACACACGCACACACACACACACACGCACACACGCACACACACACGGTTGTCCTTTTGGTCGTCTAGACGTCAGTCTCTGCTAGTTTCCTAAGGGCTATAGAACCAATCTTCCCTGAATTTTCGCATGCTGTTGTCTGTGATATTTATATTCAAGAGTCAGTTTGGCTAGAGAAAAAGCCCTTGGCTCTCATTTTCTTTCCTTGAGTATCTTTAATATGTTACCCATTTTCTTCCGGCAAAAAATGTTGCTATTGAAATGTTTTTCAGCAATTGAATTTTCTTTTCCTTATAAGTTATTTGGTCTTTTTGCCTTGATGTCCAAAGGATTTTTCTCCGTTTTATGGTCACTTTATTTTGTTTTTTTGGTGAGGAAGATTGGCCCTGAGCTAACACCTGTGCCAATCTTCTTCTATTCTGTATGTAGGACACTGCCACAGCATGGCTTGAAGAGCGGTGTAGGTCTGCACCCAGGATTCAAACCTGTGAACCCAGGCCGCTGAAGTGGAGTGCACCAGGCTGGCCCCTCTCTTTTTTATTTTTAAATTCCAATATTTTACTAAACTATATCTTGGTCTTAGTCATTTTGGGTCAATTTCTCCAGTTAAGTGGCATGCCCTTTTCAATTCCTTTCAGATTTCTGTTTGTTTTTCCTAAAGTTTCTGGGAGAAACGTGTTGCTATATCCTAACTGTAGTTTGGGGTTTGCCTATTTTTACTGTTAGTTGTAAACATTTTGCTTTCTACATTTTTGAGGCTATTTTATCATGTACATACAAATTTAGATTTGCTTGATCTTTCTGGTTAATCAATCAAACTTTTATTATTATAAAATATCTCTTTATCTCTAGTAATACTTCTTGCTTTTAAATCTATTTTTTCTGATATTAATATGGCTACTTCAACTTTCTTTAGATTTTTGATTGCTACATATTTTTTCTATACTTTTAACTTTTAACCTTTGGTTATTTTTTAATATTAGGTGTGCTTTCTGTAAGCAGCTTATAATTTTTTTTAATCAAATCAGACAATCTTTATCTTTTAATTGGAGCATTTAGGCCCTTTGCATTACATTTAATATAATTACTGATTTGCTTGAGCTTAAATGTTGTTACAGTCATGCGCTACATAATGACGTTTTGGTCAATGGGGACCACATATATGACGGTGGTCCCATAGATTAGTACCATAGAGCCTAGGTGTGTAGCAGGCTGTACCCTCTAGGTTTGTGTAAGTACACTCTACAATGTTCGCACAATGATGAAATTGCCTAATGATGCGTTTCTCAGAATGTATCCCTGTCATTGAGTGACATGTGACAGTATTTGCTCTCCTTCTGTCCCAGTTAGTCTGTTTCCTTTTCTTTTCTTTCTTGCCTTCTTCACTTCTTTTTAAATTATTTCATTTTTTCCTTTCTTAGTTTGGCAATTATATTTTTAAAAAATATGATCTTCAGTGGTCAAACAGGGAGATTACAATACTTTTTTGAGTTATCAAACTCTAAAAGAAATTAGTACTCTTACCTCCTCTTAGACAATGTGAATACCTTAGGAAAACTTTAATTCCACTTACTCCACTTCTGATATACATGCTGTTGTCGCCATGTCTCCCTGCCCAGCAGCCTATGAAGCTTACAGAAGCCATACTCAGTCTCTCATCTGCCCTCCATGTAATCAGCAAATGCTCCCCAGCTCTGAATGCCCGCCTTACCTACCTGAGCTTCTGCTCTCCATGAGATCTTGACCCAGTAGTTTTTCACTCTCATGTTAGCTCTCTGATGCCTTCAAGAAATTTCATACTTACTCCCGCTTTCCCAGTTGTCCTTGGTGAAACAAATGGTCTGATTACATATTCTGTCATAAATGAAAGTGGAAGTCTGAAGCTATGAACTGCACTCTACTTGAGGAAGACATGTCGAGCAGGTCTGCAGGCAGGTATTGCTGCTAAGGGAGTAGCTGAAATCCCATAGCTCTTCTGCATCTGTGGTGGCTGGGAAAGGGGACTCAGGGACCCAGCATGTGATGTTGTATTGGGTGTGTGTGCCAGCCAGTCCAGGAAGCTGCACGTATTGCTCAGCTGTCTGAGTAAACACAGTCCAAAAGGGCACCTGAGGTGGCCTGTGCTGTCCTGAGCAGACTTTGGATCAGTGCCCAGGGCCCAGTGCCATTGGGGCCTACCTAGCCTCTACAGGTCAATATGAAAATAGTCTCTTTGTTCCACTTTCACAAAGATGAATACAACAAGTGCTCGGTGCTGGTTCAATAACCTGTAGTTCAAAGACAGAAGCCTGGGCCAAAGGTCACAGTGAGCCCATTCTTGCCAGAGGCTGAGGAAGGGTGAGAGACAGGCCATTCTTGTCTCTTATGGCCATTCCAGAGTTTCCTTATGAATATGAAGGAAGCTGCCACTGCAGGTGGGGGTCCTGCACCATCTTCACTGACAGGGATACAGCTCGGAACTTCCACACCTCGTGCAATGCCTTTGTCTTGCAGTTAGGGACTGAGCTATGTTCCCCCCAAATTCATATGTGGAAGTCCTAACCCCCAATACTTCAGAATGTGACTGTATTTGGAGACAACGCTTTTAAGAAGAAATTGATGCTGGCCCTGATATCAGTTCCCCTACATTAAACCCAGCATATATGGGGTTAAAACCAAAGCACTCTTTCCCTGCTTACTCCCTGGCTCCAGAATCCACTATCTGCCATGGAGACAAACAGCCAAGGTCACCCACCTGGGTTCCTTACCATCTCCTCTTCCTTCCTGCAAACAGCGCCCCAAGGCGGAATGCAGGCTGGTGGGAAAGCTCTGACCATCAAGGCCACTGACTACCCCCCCCCCCCCAAGCAGCCACATTCCTCACAAACCTTTAAAACCCCTCGCCTCCCCTCTTTTGGGGAGATAAGACCCAATGAGACAAATTTGAGGGCTCACTCTCGTCTCCCGGCTGATATTATCCGAAATAAAAACCCTTTCCTTGCCATAAGCCTGGTGTTCCAGTTTTTATTTGGCCTCTCTTGTGTGGTGGGTAAAGAACCTTATGTTTGTAGGCGGTGACAAAATGATTAAGGTTAATTATTACTGGCAGCAAAGGAGGTCATGTGGGCGGTCCTTAACCCAATAGGACTGCTGTCCTCATAAGAAGGAGAGACACCAGAGATGCGCATGCAAGGGGGAAAGGCTGTGTAGGGACACAGCAAGAAGACAGCCACCTGCAAGCCCAGGAGAGAGGACTCAGGAGAAACAAACCTTGATCTTGGACTTCCAGCCTCAAGGACTGTGAGAAGACAAATTCCTGGTGTTCAAGCCCCCAGTCTGTGGTACTTCGTTATGGAGGCCCCTGCAAACGAGTACACTTGGGGTGGGGTCGAACCCTCTCTCAGCCGAGAGGAAGTGGTGGTGAGCCCCTCTCTCCTCCCTGGAAATGCCCCCAACCCCACCTGCTCCTGGGGTATCTGGCTTTTGGAAAATCACTCCCCAGTGCTTTGCTCGCTCTGTTTGTGTCTGGGTCTGTTTGCCGGCCTGTTTTCATCTTGCTTTACCAACCACCCCCTTCTGAGTGAGAAGCTTCTGAGCAGGTTCCTGTCTCAGAAGGTGGAGAGCCCAGATCTCTGGGGTTTCTGTCCCGAGGGGACCTGGCACCTGGCTCCCGGCTCTGCTGGGAACACCAGAAGGACTGTTGATTGGACTTGCTCCTCGCTGGGGTCCCCACGCCTCGGGTAGCAGGCACACCTAGCCGCCTCATGGGCTTGTTCACTGACTTGCAGGAACTTATGATTTCAGACTGTAAACCTCTTGCACTGCGACGTTTCTTGTTTTGCTCCTGGGAACTGGGTCGCCTGGGAAGTCTGAGAGACAACTCAAAGGGCTGTGGTCCTTGCCCTCCTGGCCATGACACCTAGACCTCACCCCAGTGACCCCCCAGCCCTCTGGCAAGGGAGGCCAGTGAGCGCTCAAAGCTGCCCTCCCCAGGGAGGAGGTGGAGCAGGCCGGGAGCCCGGGATGATGACTTCACCTGCCTGCAGCTGCTCCCCCGAGAATGTGTGTGTGTTCGTTCAAATCGTAATTCATTTTGTTCATTAGGCAATAGCACATGCATAAAATTCCCTTTTTACTTAGTGACCACAAAGCGCTAGAAACTAAGATTTCAGGCACAAGTAATGATGCTGGTAATAAGCAGTCCCTGCTTAAGCTCAGCTCCTACTCAACACACAAGTGATAAACACTTCCCACCTCCCATGTGCTCCCTCTCTCTCTGCTGGTCCTAAATCCTTCAAAGACAGTTCTGGAATTCTTCCAGCATAAACTTTCATTGTAGGTAATTCTGTATTATCTGATTCAAACACTGAAGTGACGATTTTTAAATCTGAGTCATGTACAAACCTCTTTTAAACAAAGGAAACCAAAAGTTTTATGATTCCCCAGGGTTGACTTAAATTATTTTGCTTATAATATTACTTAAGTATGAACACAAAATCATTTTAACCTTGTATACTTTAATTGCTCTTACACAACTCCAGAAGCAAAACCAGTGTACAAATGAAATAAAAAAAAGTCCCTAGAACACCGCTGGAACTCATGTGATTTTTCTGAACCCAAACACTGTGACCATGACGGGCAATGACACTAGCCATGTGGTGCGATGACGCTGTTCTTCCATGTCTTTCCTCTACTGGAAAAATTACAAACATTTCGCTCGTACAGAACACCATGACGTTTAGGAACAGAATCCGCTCCTCCATTCTTTTTTACAATACTCTTTGGCCCCGAAATCTCTAGAAACAGTTATGAGATGATCTTTCGTATGATATGGAACATATTTATATTAAGTTTTAAGATTTGCATCCACATGAAAATTAAAATTCTCGCAGAGGAGTCACAGATCTCCTGACTGTGTCTGGTGCTTTCTCCGGGTGTTTGTAGACCGCAGTTTGAAAACCCCTGGATGTGAGGGTCTGGCCTTCCTGTGGGAATCTCCCTCACTGCTTCCCTCGGGCCTGCCTTTGTCTCTCAGCTGCTCTCATGCCCTGTGGGGCTGAGGTCCTGGAAGGTGGAAAGTGCTAGGCGGAGGACGGCTTGTCATTTGTGTTTGTTTTGCTTGTCCTGGGTGGAGCCAGGCTCCCTTTACATGTGCGATTCAACCAAAACACCAGAGCTGTTTAATGCCCCAGGGAATGCCCCCTGACCCCCCAGGCGCCCCAGCTGTCTGCGGAGTGTCCCCGCGTCTCCAGGCTGGGACCGGTCGAGGGAGGGGCCTCTGCCGCACAGCTGATGCTGCCTGGGGACTGGCTGCTAACTGTGTCTCCACCAGAGTAAAAAATAAAAACTAGCGACTCACCCGACCGGAATAGCAACGGGAGACGTATTTAAAAACAGAAGCACCTGCTTCAGAATTGCGACAGGAAATGAGATTTCAGAAATGCCACAAGGAAGCCGGGGCGGCCCTCGTTGTACTTCCCTCGCCTCCCGCGTCAGCCGTCGTCAGCGGGGCTGCCCCAGGGGATGCCCGGGTCCCAGCGTGGTGGCTGCGAGGCCCGGAGGCTGGGGCCTGGCGCGGGGTCAGGGCCGAGGGGGCCCGCCTGGTGCTGTCCAGCAGCCAGTCCTGCCAGGCTGGCCTCAGGAAGACACCACAGTCCGGTGCCAAGCTCTCGGGGGTAACAGAAACTCAGGGAGCTGGTCGTGGAGGGAAGGGGTACCTACTCGGGCGAGCCTTCCCTGGGTGACTGTACAGCTCCTGGTGGGTCCTCTTGACTGATGACATCTCTTTAGAGGCCTCCGTGGGCTTTGGGGGAAGCAGAGGGGCGCCGTGTTCAGTTTGGGGCAGAGGTCTCCAAAGTGGGGCTTACATCCCAGAGGGTGTGGAAAATAGTCCGTGGGGGCAAAGAAAGAAGACAGTCCATCTATTGAATGTTTTACTTCAAAAACAAAAAAGAAAGCTATGCACTGTGACTAATGCTGAACGCTGCCGGACTCTGGCACCCCGCGTTGTCATGTGGGGGCCCCAAGACGGGGAGGAGCTGTGTGGGAGGCACAAGTTGAGTTTTGCAGCTCACTGCAGCTTACATGTGCCCAGCGAAGGGAACTGAGAGAGTCTATTCCCTATTTTTAAGTAAATTAGCTCTTACAAAAAGGACCGGTGGCTTTAAAACATTGTTGAAAAGGAACCTTGGACTGAAGATACCACTAATATGGAAATCACAGTGAGCAGCCCCAAATGGCAGAGCTGACCCTTTTCCTGGCCCTACTATGAGCTCACTGTCAGCCAAGTTATGAGGTAAAAACAGTAGTACTTTGAGCAGATCTGACAAAGAATTGGCCAAAATTGAAATTATCCAGAAGACTAAATGAAATATGCCTTTACATTTGTAAGGATGCATGTTGAGTGATGCCTGAAGTGCATACTGTGCCATGAGAGAGCAATGTTTAAAAACATTGTTAATTTCTGGCTGGCCAGTGGCATAGGGGTTAAGTTCACCGGCTCTGCTTCAGCAATGGGGGGTTTGCAGATTCAGATCCCAGGTGTGGATCTACACACTGCTCATCAAGCCATGCTGTGGCTGCATCCCACATACAAAATGGAGGAATATTGGCACAGACGTTAGCTCAGGGAAAATCTTCCTCACCAAACGAAAAAAAAATTAATTTCATCTTTATCTCATCCTTTTAAATCTTCTTTTTTTGGATGTTTTACATTGTATATAATACAACAATACATTCATGCACTGCATGATGACATTTCAGTCAATGATGGATCACATGTATGACGGTGCTCCCATAAGATTAGTACTTTAGAGCCTAAGTGTGTAGTAGGGTACACAATCTAGGTTTGTATAGGTTCACTCTGTGATGTTCGCACAACGATGAAATTGCCTAGTGACACATTTCTCAGAACGTATCTGCATCGTTAAGCGACGCATGACTGTAATCCATAGATATAATTTATAAAATAAATAATCAGAACTTGTGTGGATGCTCGAACAGCTTTTTGTCCCCTGGTAAGGGTGGACGACAGAAGAACTTGAGGACAGCTGATCTAGTACAGCGGTTCTCAAACTTTGGGTGCCTCAGACGCACTGGGAGGCTTGTCAACACGCAGGTGGCTGGGCCTGCCCAGAGTGTTTGATTCCGGAGGTCAGGTGAGGATGGTATGTGAGAATTTGCACTTCTCACAGGCTCCCAGGTAATGCTGATGTTGCTGGTCTGGGGCCAGTGGGTCTATAGAAATGACCACAGCGGGGGCCGGCCCCGTGGCACAGCGGTTAAGTTAGCACGTTTCGCTTCTTGGCGGCCCGGGGTTCGCAGGTTCAGGATCCTGGGTGTGGACATGGCACCGCTTGGCACACAATGCTGTGGTAGGCGTCCCACATATAAAGTAGAGGAAGATGGACACGGATGTTAGCTCAGGGCCAGGTTTCCTCAGCAAAAAGAGGAGGACTGGCAGTAGTTAGCTCAGGGCTAATCTTCCTCAAAAAAAAAAAAAAAAGAAAAGAAACGACCACAGCCTGAGAAGAAGCAAGCTGAAGGCGCGTCAGGCCCACCGCTGTGGAGTCATCCTTCCTCTCGCTGAAGACAAGGGTCCCTGAAGACCAGTGACATCCCTCCCCAATCTGCCGCACTACCGGAGATGGATTCCTTAGCTTAGGCCTGGCTTTGCAACCGCCTCTAGAAAGGGAGGAACTAGAAACAGCGCTGAGGAAGGGGGCAGGGGTGGGAGGAGCAGGGCTTCTGGTCCACCTGTTGGCCTCACCCCGAGGACTCGGCTGAGAATGCTCAGGCTTGGCTGTCAGAGATCTCGATCTGATGGATTCCCGGTTCTAGCTTTTGAAGAAGATGACGTGTGCAACAGGAAAAAACATATTATTTCCCATTCTCTTGCTGCCTTCTAAGAAGGGTGAGTCTTGACAGCTGAAGACTCAGTGAAGTGGTCAGTATGTAAGCGTGGAGGAGCTGAACTGCCCTGTGAGGGAAGGCGGCGGGTGGCAGAAGCTGGGTGGGTTGGAGGCTGCTGGGAGAGGGGAGGAGGAGGAAGCTGTGGTCAGCACTGGGGAGACACGAGAAGTTGTGAGTGGTAGCAGGTGGGCCACATACCGCCCCTCTGTCCCCCCACCCATCATCAGCATCTAGGGCAGGGATGGAAGGCTGAGTCCAGCATCCCACAGCCGGTGGCAAATGCCTGGTGCAGAGGTCCTGGGCCTGGCACAGTATAGGTGCCTTCCCCATCTCCCTCTGCCCTGAAGCTCCCTTCCACACATCTTCACATCCAGTTTTCTTTTTCTAAATATTTTGATAGGAGACTCTTGAAAGCCAGAAACAGTGACACATTAAAGGCTGTAGTTTCAATGGCAAGATTTCCAGCACAAGCTGGGCAGTAGACAGTCAGCGTCCCTTAGATTGGGCCCCAGTCGCATCCCTGTACGTGCAAGCCGCTTCCTTCTGAGGAAGGCCTACTGTGATATCAGTTTTCTGCACCTGCCTACGTTGGCAGCCAATGAAAATGTTAGAATCCCGGCCCCAGGCATGCAGCCTGAGGGAGGAGGGAACAAGCCGCAGGCAGCTCCTGCTTAGCCCCCAGCGCAGCCTGTGCCAGGTGCTGACTGGCTGGGGCAGGCGTGGGGGGCCCCTGGGCTCCCCCTTCCTCAGCACTCCTTCTCGTGGGGCCCAAGCTTTGTCTTTAGGGTTAATTATGGAGCCTCCTTTACCCCTGACTTAGTGCCCATAAAGGGCTGGTAAGAGCTGTATGGGAAAGGCCGTGGAGTCTGTGAGAGCTGGGTCCAAGTCCTCACCTCACCATGAGCCTCAGTTTCTTGCTCTGTAAAGTGGGGTGACGAGGGTGCCAATTGTGGGTGGTCATGAGGATGAAGCGAATGTGTGCGGAGGGCGGGGCCTCTGCATGCTTCCTTGCGTCCTTACTATGTGCTGATCCAATTTGACTAAATTCCAGAAACGCCTGGGGGTTCCTCCTCTGAAAGCTGAACTTGGAGAATCTTACCCAGGCGTTCCTGGGGCCTCTGAAGGCCAGAGACCCCTTTCATTCAGTTATCCACGCAGCAACCAACCACTGAGTGCTGACTGCAGGTCAGATAATCAACTACAAATGAAAAAATGAACAAATGGTGATAAAAGCCTTTCCGAAAGCCTCTCTGGGAGGGTTATTCATGCAGAAAGGCCTTGGGGCTCTGGTGGGCCTCCCTTGAGACACGACTACCGGGTGGGGTGGGGGCAGGGCCGGGGTGGGGGCAGGGCAGGCAGCCGGCAAGGCCTCCAGGCAAAAGCAGCAGCAGAAGAGCCACAGAGGGGCTGCCAGGCCTCAGAGCCCACAGCGCAGAGGGGAGGCTGAGGCCAGAGGGACTAGCCCAGCCCCCTCCTCGCCCTGGGCGGGTGTGAGGCCTTGGGTCCCTGCAAGAGCCCTTCTCCGCACACCTCAAGGCGTCCTGGTGTGCCGGAAGCTTCCGAGCCATAGCTTTGCCGTCAGACCCAGATGCAAACCCTGCTTCCCTGCTCTGCCCTGGGAAAGTCATTTTAGTGCTCTGAGCCTCCATTTTTCCATCCTTAAAATGGTGAAAATTACATCTCCTTATTCACTCAGCTCAGGAGAATCAACGGGATAATAATAAGAAGTGCTTTCAGGAGGACAGCATCTTACACCTGCTGTCTACCGTGTGGCAGATCCAAGTGTCAGTTTACAGAGGCAAACTCCTCCTCAAATGGCTTTTGTATTTTATTTTATTTTATTTTATTTATTTATTTCTTGAGGAAGATTAGCCCTGAGCTAACTGCTGCCAATCCTCCTCTTTTTGCTGAGGAAGAGTGGCCCTAAGCTAACATCCATGCCCATCCTCCTCTCCTTTATACGTGGGACGCCTACCACAGCATGGCTTTTGCCAAGCGGTGCCATGTCCTCACCCGAGATCCAAAGCTGCAAGCCTCAGGCTGCCAAGAAGTGGAACATGTGAACTTAACCGCTGCATCACCTGGTCAGCCCCTGGGCTTTTGTATTTTAAAGACAACAAAGCAATAACAAAACCCCTTAAATGTAACAGCAGCATGGCGCAATCTGACCTTTCGGCCTCGTGATGCCAGAGCAAGGATCCTCAGAGCTCGACGTGGGGAGAGGAAAAAGGAGCTGACTATTGGTGCAGCTAGGCGCTAGCGGGGGGAACAGCTGGCCAGTGGACAGCAGCGTAAAGACACAGTGGGTGCCCAGATGCAGTGGCTGCACAGACCGTCCAGTGGGCAGCTACCCACCTCTAGATGGGTCCAGGGGACTGCACTGAGACATCAACAGCCAGACTGCAGATGGCAGTGACCTGTCTGAACCCTGCCTCACTGCCTGGGGCATTCGACTGTCTCCTGCTCACTCAGTTTCCCCACCAATCCTTTCATCAGAAGCTTTACCCGCAAAGAATAGCCACCAACAGAGGACATCTTAGAAAGGAGTCCGGCCCTTTGCCTGTTTTTGTATGGCCTATGAGCTAAGAATGCTTCTCACACTTTTAGACGCTGTGAAATTCTTCTCAAAAGAAGAAGAATATTTTGTGACATGAACATCATATGAAATTCAAATGTCAGTGTCCATAAACAGTGGCTTGTTCATTTGTTACGTAGTCTATGGCTACTTTTGCGCTACAATGGCAGAGTTGAGTAGTTACAACACAGACTGTGTGGTCTGTAAAACCTAAAATATTTATTATCTGCAGAAAATATTACTTGCAGAAAAAGTGTGCCAATCCCTGACTTAGAGAAACCCTCCTTCCAGGAGCATTTGTGCTTTAATTCACACTCCTGCCTTAAACAAAGAGATGAAGCTCTAATGGTGGAATTTAGGCATCTATCTATGACAGGTGGCTTCCTCTGGTCGACCTTTCCAGGGGACAGTGTGAGAAAAATCAGAGCCAGGTAACAAGGAGGCAGCAGGATGGAAATGAGAAGACTGTAGTTTCTAATTCTGGCTTCAACTAACTAAAAATTATGTGATTTTGAACAAAAAGGCTTTTCAAGTCCTTGTGCTTTTCTCATCCATTCAAGATCTGCCCTCTTGACCTCAAACAGGAATAGCTGTGAAATGCTTTGAGACCCAAAGGGTCTCAAAGGCAAAGATTAGCCAATTCTAGAGCATCCTGAAAATATTCATTTCTTCCTTCCAAGGCAGGGTAGCCACAGGTATGGCGACCCTATTCTCATCTGAGTCAAGATCCTGGTTTGACAACAAGTCTAATGTAGATCCTTGGCATTTGTGCAATTGACACAGTCATTCCCAAGCCAGCCAGAAGATCCCTGACTGGTGGATCTGTTATTTTGCTGAGGCACAGATCTGAGTTACTCACCTGCTACTGAGTGAATCCAGTGGATGGCCCAGCATCCTTATCCCAGGACAGATTACTGTTCTTTCCCGGTTGTAACAGATGTAGTAACTTTTAAGTGATCAAACACTTCCTTTGTAAATAAACGCTCTGAATTCATAATACCGGCTGTCTCAAGTCTCGGGAGGGACCACCCGTGAGGGTCGTGGGTCTACAGTAAAGTAATTATTCGCAGCCAGGAGACTCTGGCCTGTGGCAGCCATTTCTAGACTCTATAACATGCCTTTAAGAATGACCCCAGAAAGTGGCTTCCTTTCTTGGCAGTCTCAGTTTCCCATTCCTAGAACTAGCTGATTCCAACGGCACCTGATGACCAAAGTCACCTGAGGGGGCCTGAGGCCAGGAATGGATGACAACCACATTTTATTTGGACACCAAAGTACACTGCAGCCTGAATTGCAATCACACCTTGCAATGGTCCCAGAGCATGCAACAGAATTTGCACTTGGCATTTTTCCGTCCCACTAACAGAACACGTGTGCTCTTAAAAATGCAAAGCCACACCCGAGACCATGCCAAAGACACTTGCAACAAATTGCATCACCTGGGTTTTTTTGTTTATGATAGCTTGCCCATGTCAGCAGTGCCAATTGGCCCGTTGTGTGCTATTTTAAACCCTTCTCCTTTTCTCATTTGTGCCCAGGGCACACAAAGCTGCCCAGAAGGAAAGACTTCAACAAGCCTTAGAAGAATGCACTGAAGTCCTGTTTCCTAAACCCCAGGAGAAATGTGAGTGAGAGGGGAGGACCCAGCTAGCTGAAGACAGAGTCCTTTTCACATGTCTGTTTCCCCAGGCCACACGCTTGGCCCAGCAGACAAATGTTAGTGGGTGGGAACAATGGAGGGTGGCTGAGTAGCAAGGAGAGGCCTGGAAAGGGGCGTGGGCACGAGGAGGGGGTGGAAGCACTTCCTGAGGATTCATCCTGGCACAGAGTTTTCAGCTGCCTCCCCCAGAGCCCCATCCCTCTGCCTGGCCAGGTCCTATTGGCCCTGGCAGAAAGAGCTGCGGGCGGGACCAGTCATTACCCTGTCCTTACCAGAACCCCCATCCCAGGCCAGAAACCTTATTGAAGCAAGCTGCTCTCTTTACTGGACCCTCCAGTCAAGGATCTGGACTACTGGGCTGAAGGTCACCTTTTTTCTCTGATGTCACTCCCTGGCCAGTGCCTGAAAAAAATACCTTGCTTCCCTCTCCTAGTCTCTTCTCCTCTTCGGAAATGGCACATAGAGCCCACTCTAAACCCACATGGCGTTTGGGCTGGCTAGGCTGGCTGCCCTGCATGCTCACACCTCCTTGTGGCCAGCCTCCTGCCTGGCTTCATTTTGGAAGCTGCTGACTACACGGCCAGCCTGCCTCCCAACCCTGAAAGGCCATTCCTCAGGTCCACACTGATGCACCTCGTTAGGATGGAGGTCCTCTATGGGCCCAGGTCCCTCGTAAGGCCTCCAGGATGTCAAAGCACAGAGTGTGTCGTGGGGCTAGTGGGAGGGGAGGCAGTGGCGTGGGATCAAGTCTACCCAGAAAGGTGCTCAGTAGAGTAACAGATGCACGGATCTCCAGGAGAGTCTGATTACTATGAACCCTATGGAATAGACAGGTATTTTTTATGAATGAAATATTTCACACGCAGGGGACTTTGTTTTACCATAGGTGATATAAGCTGTGAATTCAGAGAGTTTTAAATGCTGAAACCGTTCTGAGAAAAGTTAAGTTCCAGGTTGGCACTGTGGGAGGTTGTTCCAACCAAACGGGCAGCGTGGGCTCGGCTTCCCCCATCCTCGTTCTGGCATCAGAGCCTCCCCGTCTCCAGTTCTGGCACCCTTGCTGAGCCTCATTTCCCCCTCATCTGCAAAACAGGGTAACTATCCTGCCTCATAGGACTGGCAGAGGGCCAAAATAATCACATATGGAACTCTTTCTGGAATGAAGGAATAAAGTGGGGCATTTAAGTGAGAATGTCAGAAGCCCCCAGGTGTGAGGAGGCTGGAGGAGCAGAAGATTCTCTCCCTGGCTTGGGCTTTAGGATCCCCCGCTCTACTCTCAGGGTTTCCCTCATTTGTGGCATCTTTCCTGATCAAAATAGGTTAGTGGAGTGGAACTTTTTGTTCCTGTTTTATTTGTGTTTAGAAGCAACTGCAACTATGCGGCCTATGAAGTCCCTCAAGAACCTGAGGGTAGGGAAGTCCATGTGCCTATTCGAATGCGAAAGGTGTTCCCAGAAGCCCAAGGAAGATCGTCAACTGTTGTCATGCTGGAGGATGTCCTCTCACGACAGCTTTGGAGACGGTGACAACATGAAGCGTTCTTAAAGTTCTAGAAGCCACCGGCCTCAAACAAAAGCAGTACCACCAGAGGGGCTGCGATACGGGATAAACATCTCCCAGGCACATTGAGTTTACTCTTGGAAGGGTAAACAGAGAGTTAAGTCATTGAAGATATTTCAATATCAAATATGGATGTGCTTCGGAAAGCGGATTGTTCACTGATGAAGATTAAATACAAGTCTTCAAAGAAATTTTGGACTTGTAGCTTAAAGCAGTAGTCTGCAAGTCTGGCCTTGAACTCCACCCTCACCTCCTCGCTACACATAGCCTCACCTGGCCCACCCCAAGACAGAGTCAGGACCTCAAGGGCTAGGCTAGAAAGGCTCCCGGGTGACTCCAACGTTCAGGTGGAATTAAGCAGCGTGGGCACAAGGGTGTTTTCCTCTTGAAACTCAGGGTAGGAGGTGAAAGGGTCTGGAGCGCATGCCCTCAGCACTGGTTTGTCCCTTTGTAGATGAGGTATGATTTCTTCAAGATCTGGGTGATACAGTGACAAGTCCACTGAGATTTGCTGGCTCAAACCAAAGTCAGCATCAAGCCCTGGAGGATGAGGAAGTCCGCTCAGCTTATCTCCAAATGGCCTTGGGGCTACGCAGCGTGCCCTGACACTGGATACAGTCACTGGACACCTAGGACCAAGGACTCATATGTGTCTCTTCCCACCTTTTGATATTGGGGAGTAAACTATCTCTGGATGTCTCTCCAAGCCCTGTAAAAGTAAGACGGCATCCCCCAGCCCCTCCTGAGGCCTGGAGGTGATGCTTCTGAAGAACTCTGGTTCCTTCATGGAACCAGGGTCAAATGAGAAAACCAGAGAAAAATGAGACTTCCCAGAAAGGCGCAGATGTCCTGTTTTCAAGCAAGATTGTGGTACCCAGAACATGGATGCTTAGGCAGCTTAATTCTTCATTGTTTGTCCCACAAATAACTATCTTTCACCAAACAGATTCTGAAGCAACATGAGGGGGCTGCCAAGCTTACATGGGCAGTCTGTCCTAGGTGGCAAGCACAGTGGGGGCAGGACCTAGATACAAAGCAGGCCCTTGGGGCTCGGTGGTCTGGCTCTGGCAGCAGAGCAATCTCTGAAGTGCAAGAGACATCTTTGTAGAGGGGGCCTGAGACTCAGGAAGATTGATTGTGGCATCGCAGTTGGAATGTAAGCTGCTTGAGGGCAAGGAAGCAGTACAGAGCAGGGGTGGTGATCACAGACATGAGAATCCCACCAACCAGGGCTGAATGCCAGTTGTGCCCCTCACTGTGTGACCTTGGGCAAGTTGCTTCATCTAAGATAGTCTTCTCAATGTAAAATAGGGGGGTACTACTTCCCTCTCAGAGTGTAAGGATTAAATGCAACTGTACATTAAACATTTAGCAGCATGCTTAAGTGCTCAGAAATGGTGGTTAGCCATTTAACATTTTTCTATCATTTGCCCATAGAAGTCTAGTACCCAGGACTTGCTCAAGTAGACTGGCTAAACGAGGGCTTGTCAAACGTTTTCTAATGCAATGGTTCTCAATAGTGGGGGCAATTTTGCCCCCCAGGGTACACTCGGCAATGTCTGAAGACATGTTGGATTGTCCCAACCAGGTGTGTGTGTGCAACTGGCATCTAGCAGGTGGAGGAAAGGGATGCTAAAACATCCTACAATGCACAGCAGAGGCCCCTCCCTGCCCCGCCAGTTATCCAGCCTGAAATGTCAGTAGCGCTGAGGCCGAGAATCCCTGATGTAAAGGAGAAGCTGGGATCAGCCCACTCAGATGAGTGGAGGGAGGGAAGCAAAGAGGCTTACAAGTCTGGGATCTGGCAGCAAGTGAAAACTGTAAACATTCCTGAAGAGGAATCTTCTTCTCCATAGGACACCTTTAGCGGTTATAACTCACAGGGTTAAGTTAGAGAAATTGGATTGAGAGTTAAGACTCATAGGTGAGTGGACTGATTTAAATAGCTTTCTGGTAAGATGTGAAAAGCAACAGAAATTAGAGGGTCAGAACGGAAAAGCAGCTGGGGGTTGGCATGTGGTCCAGGAAGAAAAAGGGCATCACGGAGTGGTACAGTAGATGAGGTCTGAGCCGTTTTTTATTTTCTTTCTAGGATAAGGCAAACTACATACTGAGAAACTATAGGCAGCAAGTAAAGGGAAGTTTCCATGATTCTGGAAAGACTAATTTCTCAGGAAGTCAACAAAGTTATCCGGCTGGGCCAGTTATCTGCTCATGCTTGGCCTCAGAGATGAAATTAAAGACCTAATAATCCTGACTCCACCACAGTTTCGGCCAATTGGGACATTTCATGTGCTTGGCAGAGCACTTTAGAGCCCAGTATGAGTCCACAAACCAATTTCGAAACAAGAATTGGTGTCTTAATCTAGCCCAAGTCCTTCATGGTCATGATAGTTTGAGAATATAAATTAATCCTATTATATTAACAAGTGCTGCTGAAATCTTTTGATTGGCATGCCCAGGAATGAGAGAACTGCCAAGTTAAGTGAACAAATGCTCACACCGGAGGTGTAAGCAACTCATGAGACATTTTCTATGAAATCTTTCTGAAAACATTTTTAGATCTGGGGATTTTTATTTTTACCTTAAGCCAGTTACTTAAACTCTTAAGCCTTAGCTTTTTTTCCTCTGCAAAATGGAGATAATAGTCCCTACACCCCTAGGGCTGTGGTGAAGATTAAATAAGATTATGCACCTGAGTTCACTTTGTACTAACTGGGTCACCAACTACACCTCGTGTTTTAAAACCCAAAGGCTTTTTACTTTTGCTTTACATTGCTCTTCAGCAGCACTTCAACAGTATTTTTTCAGGGTCATGCTGGCTTTTAAAAAGAACCAGAACAAGAGAGATGCTACCTAGGAAAGCAAATTATTTATTTCACAGCATCTCTAGGTTTTAGTTTCTTACTTGAGATTCACACAGTCCCCACAGGTAATTATTTCCATTTTACAGATAAGGAAAATGAGACTCAAAGTACACAATCTGCAAAATATGGGCTAAGATGTCTTCTACTGAAGATAGAAAATATGGGAATGTGAATGGAAACAGAGTCCAAAGCTGGAAAATAAGCTTTGTAGGCCTAGCCCAGGAGCAGTTTCCAAGAGAAGCATGGGAAATGAGTGAAAACTCAGATGCACTCTAAAAGGTGGCCCGCTCCATTCCCTTCAGGGCTCTACTTGGATTTAAAGACTCAGAGAGAGACCTGGAGTCCAGCTGATTCCACCTATTACCTGGAAGGGTTTACCTGAGGGTGTCCAAATGGCGGTGGTGGCAGAAGGATGCTACTCCTGGGGAAAGTTAAAAAAGACAGGGGCAAGAGCTGAGGGGAGGTGACTGCAAAGCTAGAGGAAATGGAATGGAACATCAAGAAAGGCTTGCCTACTAGTAAATAAAGTAAAAGTCAAAGGACCAGTCCTGTAATCCTTAAACACAAAAACAATCTTTGACATGAAGATAGATATTTTCCACAAAAAATACGAGGAATTACCTGCTTGGGAAGAGAAAACAAAATATGATCCTGACTCGAGAGTCCTCACCACAAGCTTCTAGGCATAATGCTAAGATCTCATTGGTTTTCACACGGTTCAAGAAAAACCAATGGGAACAGGCCAGGAAAATCAGACACTTTTGGAGTTTGCTTTCTCTTCAAATGAGATGGTGGCCCTCAGAAGATGAATTCTGAGAACCTTTATCCATGAACTGAAAAGGCTAATAACCTAGGAAGATCTGTCTAGCCTCTAGATAACTGGAACTTCCACAAGTAAAAGGAAGCATCCAAAGCAATACCATTGGGTGACTTAAAGTGCGAAGTTTCCAAGTACAAATTCTGTAACATACAGACTAACAAAGGAAAGTTGCACCTAATCCAACAACCAAGACTCCACTCATAGTCCATTCTTGGTTTTTCATCAAGGGCCAGATACAGAAAAAGGAGTCCCTAACTGAGGCAGTAGACTGTTTTAAGAAAGCAGCATTAAGAGCTGCTTTCAGACACCCACACAATTATTTTCACACATACACAATTCTTAAAATTATTTCCAGCAAGATCTTGTAGACTCCACTAACAAGAAGACAGTTCGAACCAGCCCATCTCTCCAGTTTTTCTCTGTGGTTTTCAATAGTCTTAATTTCAGAAAACTCTACTCCATGAATGATACTAACAACTTCTTAATAAATAGTAAGCATGGCTCTTTCTTAACTCTATTATCATACTCTTTTGTTACCTAAGATTGAACCTCAAAGACTTTAAGTAATTTACAAATGTTCAGCATTAGCAAAATCCAGAAGCTATTAAGTATTCCCTCAATCTGATTCGAATCTTAGCTTTCTTGTTTTAGATTTATCTTTAAGGTACGATGCCAAGGTTCCACACTTCAGCACCTTTACACCCAACTCCAGTGGACTCGAAACCACGAGCCCATGCAAGGCTCTTACGATGCCCTGGTAATTCCCCTGAAACTGCTGGAACAGATCATATCACAAGTTCCCGTTTGCTTTTGATCTTGGGAAATGTCACGGAATAGACACAAGTCTTGGTGCTTTAAATAGAGAAATGCCTACAATTTATTTTCTAGTTTTAAATAGTTATTACATTCTTATACTTCCAGGATCACATTTAAAAACCCTCAAATTTTCATTTTGAATAGAGGCTAACTCTTGTCGACTTATCCAAGAATATTCTAATTCAACAGATCCTCCATATGACTGTCTCTGGGGCATAGGTCATGTCTATTTTTAGGTTTTATACAGCCTTTAAGATGGTGACACTTTTTTCCACTTGATGTTCAATATTAATATATGCAGTAAATTATGCACAACACTGCTAGAAGCTTTTAGTAAACACTGAAATGTTACTGGTAGGCACTGAACAAAGATTTACATAATCTTGGCCTTCATTTACTGTCTCTTAAACTAGCAAGCTTCTTTTTACCACGCCAGTTCTTGTTTATTCAGCTGAGTATCATAGCTCCTTAAGACTTTCTATTTAAAAAGGTGTTTACACACTCTTACACAGATTGAAGATTTATAACTGTAAACACAAAGGCAGCAGGAGCTCATTAGGTATCAGTTACAAACATCCCCATTTTCCAAGAGAACTCTAAAAAACACCCTGAGGGCCTAAGAATGTGTGGTTTCTAGTCAGCTAAGTTTTCCTCTTTTGCCTTCCAATCCCCATGTCTGATCAATGAACTCTACTATTTAAAATGTATACCCACTCGTCCTCCCTACGGATGCACTGGCGTGCAAATGCTACCTTTAAAATGCAAAGCAGATAAACATTAATATGGAGACAGCATAGAAAATCCTAAATGGCAGAAAAATTTAACATTTTTTCACAATTTTCAATTATTTCACATGGTGAGCTGAAGTCACTTAATGAGAATAATTACTCTTAAGGTACCCAAGTAGTAAAGCATGGCAGTTTAAAGAGATCAGCATTTTTTCTTTTAGGTGAGGAAGATTGGCCCTGAGCTGACATCTGTTGCCAAACTCTGTCTTTTCACTTAAGGAAGATTGTCCCCGCGCTAACATCAGTGCCAGTCTTCCTATATTTTGTATGTGGGATGTGGCCACAGCATGGCTTGATGAGTGGTGTGTAAGTCTGTGCGCCTGTGCCTGGGATCCCAACCCACGAACCCTGGGCCACCAAAGCTGAGTACATAAAGTTTACCACTATGCCACTGGGCTGGCCTGAGATCACCTATTCTTAATCTTTATTAAATGGATCCCCTTATTAGGTCTCAATAACCCGCCCTATATTTTGTCAGTGCTCCACTGCCCATAGGTACTTAATCACTAACAGAAAATGGCTAAGGTATGGAATAGTCATAAAACAGAATATTACAGCAAACAGCAAATTATGTTGTGGAAGTACACTGACATGGAAAAGATGTTCACAACATCTATTATACACATATATTAAATATATTATACATACATATATTATAAACATCCCTAATTCCCATTATTAAAAATTTTGGAATGAAAAGAAGTTGTTTAAGGGAGGAGGGATTAGGTAGCAGATTGAGAAGCAGTATCTGTCTTTAAGCTAACAAGTCCACTAATAATAATTTCAAGTGTAGTAACATATCTGTACCTATTTTCTAAATCTAATTATTCTAGCCTTCTTCACTCTTGCTGAAAACCTACTTTGCAAGGGAATTCTTTTGATAAAATCCTTTATAGAAAGAATTACATATCGTTACAGTACCTAAGCTGTCTAGCCAAACCAAATGTTTTCAGTTTAGCATCTATCCTCCAAGGTCATGAAAGTGGAATAATGTCAAGTCCTTCAACAGGTTTGCCTAATCCTTGATTATTCACACTGCAGATTATCCAGGGTGGTGCAGCGATTACCTAGTAACACAGGTCCCCAGGGTTTTGCACCCTCTCCGTCAATACCTCCATAGCAAGAAAATTAACACAAACACGCAAGGAAAGCAGATCCAGAGTAAGAACTTGGAGAAGTGCTTATCAGTTTTGCTAACATTAATTTCAGACAAAGTTTAGGCTTTCTCTGGCAAGGAAAGCCTCCAAAGTAGATGATTTTCAAGGTCCTCTGAAAGATCTTGACCTTATATTAGGTAAAAGTTAAGAAATTCATATTTGCTGGTCATTCAAGCTATGCCGGCATTGCATAAAAACTGTAACACACCCAAATAATTATCGTTCATACTTCTGGAGGCTAATTCTAAAAATAGCAAAATAATTCTAGGGCAATGATGTTTTCCATCATCAAATCCATATACTCCAATCTTTTGGACATGCCTAAGAAAGTGTCCAAAATCTACAACAGGAAGACTTACTATGACCGTGTAACACCTCTAAGCACTAAGAAGGAATAGAATTTTGGTTTCTTTAAAACAATCTTAGAAATGTCTTTATTCTTGCTTTTTAACAAATGGCAACAATTTACTCCAATCAGATCAAATCAATTTCATTAATGGAGTAATGATTTCTTATCAACCAAACAAAACCTTTCAGAAGGTACTTAGCAACTGAAAGTTAAAAACTTGCACCTTCATATTAGAAAAAAACTAGTTTTACAGATTTGGTGATAAGAATCCATAACAAAAGACAGAAACTGAGTAGAATCTAAGTTGGACTCAGGATTTTAGTTGACATTAATGTATAAAAAGTCATTTACTATTTTACTTAGAATTCGGTTAATGATGATTATTTGTGGTCAACTACACAAATATGCAACTAAACAATCTAAAACTACCTAAATCCCTAATTTTACCATAATGTACCACTCATTTAAAGAAAAAGCTAAATTCAGATAGAAGCATTGACAACACATTCAACACTAAGAACACACACACACAAGTCACTACCAGAAAGAAAACAGGTAGCTAGAGACAGAGAAAACTTTCTAAGAGGAAATTTTCAATTCTGGCAAACAGCTAGCTATCGTCCAGTCTAAACTAATGATTACATGAAAAACACCAAGGAGAATACATTCAAGTTAATGGAAACAAGTCTTTATTAAGTAACTTTTAATATCAGAAAAATAAAACTCTTATAATTCTCTTTACAGCAAATATATAATATCAGTGCTTTGGCCATCTTAAGTTAAAGGCCCTTTATCATAAAATATATGGTTTTAAACTTTACTCAAATTGAATTTATAATCCCTATGACTTCCCTACATATACATAACAAAAGAGTGTAGTAAAATTAGCAAATACTAAACTATATTGATAATTTATCATTCTTAGTTTGTGGTTTTTAGAAACAGTACACGCACCTAATATATGTCGATTCCTTGGCTTATTAGTTGCAGTGTACAATGCAACAAAATACAAAATACATGCTTGGTGAACATTCGTTCATATCTACAAGACGGCAGCTAAAGATTAGGTTTCAATACTGACATTTAACTATTCTACAAGCAATTAGCATTACATCATAATATGCCATCAAGGCAATTTTTTATACTGAAAAAATCAAAATAAAAACCGTTATTTGTAAACTTTTATACGAAATGTAACTCTTCAAGTGGAAATAAAAAATAAAATTTGTCTATTTACTATTCAATACACATAGGATTTCAATTTTTGTTATACTGAGAAAAAAAGCTCTTTTGTGTTGGGAAAATAACGCTTCAAAAAATAATTAGTAGAAAAACCCACCAGTATCATGTTTTGTCCTTTCAATGCCAGCACAGATTTGGGAACATACTGAGGATGAAGTTATGGACATCCACAGGTGAAATGTAAAAGTGGAGTTTACAGAGCTCTTTCCCTGTGATTGGAAACAGTTTTGAAATGAAGTAAACTGACGGGAGCTCGTCACAGCTGCTTTTGTGAATTATGCTAAGGGCGTTATTATCCCTGTCTCCCCCTCCCCCAAATTACTAAAAAATAAAAATATATTTATAATGTGCAAGACAAGTATGGATTGAACATAAAATGTTTCACATTTTGAACTATAACCTAAAAATTAATCAATAGCTTGATCAGACTAATGAATGGAATGTTTGCATCCTCAATTATTAGCCAATATAGGTGCATCCCAAAGCCCTTCCTGAAATGGGAAAACCCAGGCGGCCATTTCCACATTCACAGAGGGAGGCAATGGGTAGGAATTCACAATTGACACAACTGCATTCCTGATCCACTGATCATACCAGCCGTGAGCACTCTGGGCGAGATGAAGGTCAATGTAGCAGTTTTTCTCCCAAATTATAACCAGTGATTGAGTAAACTGCCATCAGCCTTGTTATTACCAATAAGTAATCACAATGCATTAAAAAGTTACTTGCAATCCTGCAGAATTAGGCATAAGTTGTTGTAAAATAAAAAACAAACAAACCTGTTTTGTCAAAACTGGCAGTGTAAAGAAGGCAGCACTGGAAGTGTCTGAATCATCTGTAATGCCAAGTACCCTCCATAAACTCTTAATGTGGTTAGGCTTTGGGACCCATTGTTTTGAAATCTTAGACGTATATACTTTTCTCATAGGCTCACACAGCCTATGATTATCTTCACTCAGCCGAGTTGAACTTCAGCATTAGCAATTCTTATACAAGCTATGTCTCTGGGTCTACAGGATAGTATTAATAATTCAAACCAAACTAATAGACAAGAGACCACTTAGGTTTAGTGTTACCATAGCAGCCTTTTATAAGTTTACTAACAACTTTAGCCTAATCCCAATAAAGCCTGATAACAGTCATAAGAATTCATTAGGAAGTTTACTGGGGGTACCATTATACCCATGCCTTTACGAGTCCATATAGAGATATAGTATTTATGTATATATATATAGTTAAGAGTGAATTTGGATTGCCTGAGTAACAGCTGTCTGGCAAACTGGACATGATGGCGTTCTCTTTTCACAGATCTTGTTGGCACATTCCATGCAGAAGAGGTTGTGGCCACATGGAACTAGGGCAGCAATAACTTCATTCTCAAAGCAAATCACACAGTCGTGCTTTCTTCTTGATTCTGGAGGTGAGCTAGAGGTGGAACCACCATTCGAAGAGGAGTAACTATTGGTACCATTAGAAAAAGCAGGGATGTATATTGGAAGGCCAACATGGTTGCCTGTACTAGGTGGGTCGCTCCTAACCCTCCGAGCAAGTGGGTGTTCAATGCTCTCAGGAAATGTAGGAGACAGACGAGGAGTAGATGGCTGACTTCCTCTACGCTGAGTCTTCATGTTACCAGAAGGATCACTCCCAAAGCCAGAGAGTGGGTTAACTGGTTCAAATGGAGTCCAGATAGTTTGAGCGGATGTTGGTAAAGAGTCAAAGGCAGGAGAATCAACTGCAAGATCTTCTGAGCCTACAGATGGTAGTGTATCTCCAAACCAAAAGTTTCCTGTGCTAAATGGGCTTGTTGGACTAAAGTCAGCCAGCCTATTGCTTCCAAAGTAGGAATCTGTGGAACCACTTCCCAGAGAACTGGAACTATCATTTCGATAATTTGATATCATTCTTGCACGACTAGGAGGAACTGGATTGGAGGAGAGCCATGCAGAGCCAAGAGTGCCACCTTCAAAGCTTACATCGGTACCGTTGTAATGGAAATCATTCTCTTCATTGAGCTCAATGTAGTTTCCTGTACGCATGGCAATATGCATTTCTATTTCTTCTCGTGCTCGGTCAACATTTTCGGGCATCCCTGTCACTTCAAAGACGGGCTCCTTGTCTCTGCTTGGAGTTACTATGTATGTGTGGGTCTGCTGCTGAATTCTTTTTATAGTTGCTCCTTTGGGTCCAACTACCAATCCTACCACACGATAGGGGACCCTGACCTGAACGGTGGTCTGACCAGGCAGATTAGGACTACATGACAACCCTCCCAGGGCAGGGCCATTTTTGTTTCGAGATGCACGAATCATGGAGAAGTGCTCTGCAGCTGAGAGGATTTCTCTTTTGGCCATGGCAACATCTTCTTTCCGTCCAGTGACAACAAAAATGGGCTCTTCACCACGAACAGGTGTCTTGATATACGTGTTTGTCTTGGCTCTCAGTGCTTTAATTTTACAACCTGTTAGAAAGAAAACATTTCAGAAGAATCAACATTTACTTCAACAATATTTATAAAAACAAATCACAGAAAGCTCCTTTCAAGCTAGATAGTCTGTTCCTGGGCAGTTTTTTTTTCTTTAAGTTTTAGAGTTTTCCCTTTATCATTAAAAACATCACTAGATGATGATAATGCTTTCTAATCCACTAATGCTCCTAGATCTTGTCTGCTCGTCTTTCACTTGGGAAGAGGTGGCACCTTGACTGGGAGGTCCTAACTCAGAAGTCAGGCTTCCCGTTTTCTTCCTCTCATTATTAGTCATTGCGAATGACGCATGAAGAGCTCTACACAGGCAAGCTCTACCATGAGTGGCTCTGACTTTCAGAACACTACTAGTTTACTACCTTGCAGAGTGTTGGTGGCAAAGAAAAACCACTAATATATTTTCTCATTTAACCTACACAATAACTAGACTATGACAGTCCTTTTATTGCTAAGGAAAATGAAGTGCAGAAAAATTGTACAACTTATCCAAGTTCACAAAGCTACTAAGTGGCAGAGCCAGAGTTAAACCTCGTCTGACATAAAAATCTATGGTCTTTTTTTAGTCCAAAAGCCTCAAATTTTGCAAAACTATACGATAGGACAGAAGTTCTTTAACTGATTTCCACTTCACTGTCTTATTTTAACTTAACATTACTCTTTCCTCTGTAAAACTCAACTGATGACAACAGCAAAGTGCTCATCTCACTTCTGCTCCTATCAGTTGAGTTTTAGGCTTACTATGAATCAGCTGTGTTTATCTCCATCTGTTTACGCTAGTTGTACTCCTACCATACATTAACTAAATTAACTATTACATAAGCCAGCGAAATATGAATGCAAAAAGACGTGCTTGTGTGAAAATTAAGTTGATTTTTGAAAATTTCAATAAAGATGAGTACCTTAAAGAAAAAAAAAGGTGCTGTTGAACTACATATGAGTGAGACAAGTGTAAAAGCCCGGAATAAAAAGCTAAAATAGGATGACTTTTCACTCACTGTAAAGTTCTTGCTAAACTCAAAAGAAACAAATCAAAATTGTATGGAATATGGGCATTGGAGATGGTTTTACTGAAGGACTACTTTGATTGGCAGATCCATTCTCAAATAAAAGGCTTTGGCCCCAAATCCTAAGTATATTTAAGTTAAAATAAAATATCTACCACACATATGTGTAACTATCCCTAATTCTCAAATCAACTTTCTGAATAATCACCCATTACCAGTGCCAACTGTGTAAGATTAGAGGGCTTCAAACTGTAACTTAAAATGCCAAATATACAACTAAGGCATAAAACTCTGGGATTATACTTTTCAAAGATCTCAATATGAAGCTTGCGAGAATAGATGGGGTCTCATGAACATATCATGCTATTCTTAGTTCCTCAAAATAAAGAAGTTAGCTGCTGTTGAAGACACATGTCACAATTTGGACAGGTCTTTTTCTTTCTTTTTTTGCTCCCAATAAATTAATAATGTACAAAAATTAAGTCTTTATATACATAATTTCTAACATGCATAACTACAATAGTGGCCCCCTCCCTCATCAAATAGGTCTTATTTTCAGTGTCCTCATTCCAATCCATCCTCTATATTCACTATAGTCAGATGATGCTTTCTAAACAAAACAGACCACATGATCACTTCTTTGCATAAAGTGCGTTAATGGCTTCCTTTTTACCATAAGGATAGAGTCCAAACAATATTAGCAGACAAGGCCCCTCTTTACCTGGTACCTGATCACCTCTCTAGCTTTCTCTACCACTCTCCTTTCCTCTCCCTCACTTCCTAAACTCTGCAGTATGCTTCCACCATATTAAAACTCCCATCCATGCTTCCTTGCTTCCATGACTGGAATGTTCCTTTCTCCTTGCCTTTTTACTCCCAGCTCTGCTTGTCTAACTCCTGCTAGCCCTTCAGATTTTAGTTTAGATGTCTCCTCCTCTAATGAAGCTTCCTCTCCCTCAGGACTGGTTTGTGTCCTTCCTGAACATTCCCAAAGCACTGGATGGTTGACTGTAAGTATCTGCTATGGGGTGGCCATACACCATTTGTTGCAACAGAGATCACTGTTTTTAATATAAGAACACTAGGCCTTTCTTGTACATATTGCTTTGCATCTAAGTTTCTTTTGCTGAGCTTTTCAAGACTTTCACATTCTGGCCCCGTAGTGCTAATCCAACCTTGTTCAAGGGAGTTAATTATGCCAACTTCAATTATAGCATATTCAACAGAACTTTACTCAGCCTACCACTGAACTTTTGAATCTTAACCGCAAACGAAGATCCTGTTCCCCCGTCTAACAAACTGTGGAACTTATGAAGAAACGGCTGCCTTCTCACTGCTAAATTCTCGGTACTTATCATGAAAACACTTTCAGAGTCAGGTTTACTCTAACCTGAAGGCTACAATTCATTTGAGAAGACTCAGGGGCAGGCGGCAGAAACTGGCTAAAAGCAAAACTGCAAGCAAAGCACTTAGTACAGTAACTAGATGAGGTAAGAAGGGCCAAGGGGAGGGAGTGGCTTGGGGGATATCAAGAAATTACTACAATGAATCCAACTTATGCTACTGTAAAACACGACAACTGCATTTTGTGCTACTATAAGTTTACATCCACAATGAACTACAAAGAAGGTTAAATTGATAGCGTAACTTTTGAGTATAAAAAAATGCTATACCTGCTTTTGCTCCATGATAGAAAGTGAACTGGGAGACCAGAGCAATAAAACTTCCTTATCTACTTATCATCTATACCGGCTCAATCTCCAGGAGACTCCCTCACTCAGCACAGTAGGTACTGCTTGGGGCTGAGAAGTGAGATCACTTTCCTTTGGGTAATATGTGACTCATGGAGAGACGCCTAAGAAATTCTGAAAGGGGTGATGTGAACGCGTAACTGTTCATACTACACACGCAGGGCTGTTAGTGTTATTATCCGGACACATGAGTTTATACTCTGGGCTACAGCTTGACAAGAAGGCAGTCTGCTAGCATCACATTTCTAACAAAGAGGGTCCTGATCATGCAGAAAAACACTGGGCAATTTCCATTAAGGAAAAAGAGAGAACTAGCCTAAGGGTCTAGGGTTGGCCCCTCTCAACTCTTACTAATATTGACCATGAAAGAGTTGAATTAAGAAACTTCTCTAGGGGCCAGCCCCGTGGCCAAGTGGTTAAGTTTGCGTGCTCTCCACTTCAGCGGCCCAGGGTTTCATCGGTTTGAGTCCTGGACGTGGACATGGCAACGCTCATGAAGCCATGCCGAAGCGGCATCCCACATGCCACAACTAAAAAGATACAACTATGTACTGGGGGGTTTTGGGGAGAAAAAGGAAAAATAAAATCCTAAAAAAAAAAGAACTCTCAGAGATACTTTCACAACATTGAAAGCACAAAAGAGAAAATACTGAAAAAAAAAAAAAAACTCAAATACTTCAGACTACAAGCAACTATCAGTTGCACCTCAGTAGAATACTTTTTGTTTAATACCCAGTAGGTATATTAACTAAGAAAACACGTCTAAAGGTACACAGAACACTATCTTAACTATGGTTGGTACTAATAAGTAGGTGTTTAATACATGGATCACTAGGAAGACATAAGACGAATGTTTTGACCACGGACCACTTCTGAAACAGGGGAGTAAGACAGGCCTACCCTGCCCAAAAGGGCCATGTGCTTAGGTTTTGCAGATCAGGGGAAAGAGGCAACAGGTTAGCAAAGCCAACTCCTTTTAAGCCACTCCCAACAAAAATACAATAAAGTGTTCTTTCTCTCTCCTAAATTTTACAAGACAGTTTTAACAGAGTAGCCTAAACTCTGATTAGGACTATAGGAAATCTCATCAATCATAATATTGTTTCTATAGAAACCTACATATTGTTCAAAACAACCAACACATGATTTCTTGAAAATATATACATTCTAAAGTTGAGGACAATTTGAATAGGCAGAGTTCTAAATAGGTGACACAAACTAAAGGAGACAAAACAAACCGATTTTATTATTTTGCAGGTGGAGGTCGTAAAGAGCTTCCTGGAGTATTTTAGATTGAGTTTCTATTTGCAAATTCAAAGATATTTAGAAAATCATGGAAGAATTTATAATCTTAAGAAGGGCACAAAATTCAGAAGCCATAAAAGTACTGATAAGTTACTGTCCTTTTTTTTAATTGCTGCATGGTAAAAGTCACCAAAAACAAGGTAAAAAAATTAATGATTTACAACTCACATCACAAATGATTAATTTCTCTCTCTCTTGCACACATACTCATACACTCATACTACATATCAAACCACCAAAACAACAGAAAAAGTGGTGAAACAGTTTACAGAAAAGGAAATATGTAAGTGGCTCTAAACTTGAAAATTCTCATTTTCATGTGAAATGAGGTATCATTTCCTACCTATAAGACTGTCAAACATTAAAAGCAAAGATCAAAAACAGTGCTAGTGAGAATGGGGCAAAGGACCCTCATATTCAGCTACTGAGAGTATCAGCTGCCTGAGGGCCATTCGCCACAGTATCTATCAAAATCACAGCTGCAGGTACCCTTCTGCCCCTATGACCTCACTCATAAAAGGGATTCTGTAAAAGACTTGCAAAACAGCTTTTGTATTATATTACTTACTGTATTAGTATGAGGCTAGTACAGCTTATAATGGAATAACATGCAGTCATAAAACTAGTTGACTCTGGGTAGGAGGGAGATTTAATTTTCCTTGTACACTGTTATTTTTTATAAATTGTGAGCCATACAAATGCATTACTTTTTCAAATAAACATAATTAAGTTAGATAATTTTTAAAAATTAAATATAAAGAAATCATACATTTTACTAGACTTAGCATTTTAGACTTCTGGCCAGTACTGAGATTATTTTAGAATTGTATGAACAGTAGGGTAAATGACTTCATAACCTCAAAGCTGAACAAGGGTTTTTAATTTTAAGAGTAAGGACTAACAATTGTTTTCTTACAGCTACAGATAAAAACCAACATATGGCAAGCCGTGTTTTCATGTTATAATTTTATTTTGATTTGGAGGTAAATTCCGCAAATAAAAAAAGCCTCCCACTTACCTCCCTGGCATAAGAACCCATTTCCCCTTTCTATATCACTGTGGCTGCGGCTGCATTTCACCTGAAAACCCTCTAGCTGCAGCCAGAATTCTGGTCCTCTCACTCCCTGGTAGAGCCAAAGGTCTGTCTTGCTTTTCCAGGGTACAGGGAATCTCCCCTACCAGCGGCCTCAGCAATCAAGAGGGAGAGGTCCTCTGATGCTGGGAGAGGAGTTGAAAGGGAGAAGGGGAACTGAAAAGATCCCATCTTCAGTGTTTCTCAAACCACGGCTGCAACCACCATTTAAAAAAAAAGCAAAGAACTCAATGTCTTCCAAATATTTCAGTGATGTGCACAATGGGCTGCAACCTAAAATGTTCGTCTGCTGAGGGGTCACAGTCAGAAGTTTAAAACTGCTAGACTAGATCATGTTTAAGGCCACTTTTTCGTTCCATGAAACATGTGGAATGATGTACTTATAACAAAAGAGCCAGATGTGGGGCTGGCCCCGTGGCCGAGTGGTTAGGTTCGTGTGCTCCGCTGCAGGCGGCCCAGTGTTTCGTTGGTTCGAATCCTGGGCACGGACATGGCACTGCTCATCAGACCACGCTGAGGCAGCGTCCCACATACCACAACTAGAAGGACCCACAACAAAGAATATACAACTACTTACCGGCGGGGCTTTGGGGAGAAAAAGGAAAAAATAAAATCTTTAAAAAAAAAAAACAAAAAAACAGAGCCAGATGTAGAATTACAGTCTACAATGTAGATGTAATTACGGTCCAAATCATTCACCTTAAAAACAGGAAGACTATCCAGACTATCTGGGCGGGCCTGACCTAATCGACAGTCGTTTAAGAGTTTTCTCCACCTGATCTCAGAAGTAGCAGTCAGAGAGAGATGCTCTGGCTAGTCTGGAAGAAGGCAAACAATCCATATTGTGAACAGCGTATGGCGACCTCATGGCTAGGAACTGGAGGTGGCCTCTAGGAGCTGAGAGCTAGAAGGAAAATGGAGGCCTCATCCAGAAATCTCTTTCTGTTCCTTAACTGCTTATTATCCACTTTAGTTTTCTAATGCTACCATAAGAAGTTACTGCATACATTGGCTTCAACATGACAAATTTCTAATTTTTACAGTTCTGTAGGTCAGAAGTCTGACATGGGTCTCAACAGGGCTAACATAGAGGAGGATCTATTTTCCTTGCTCCTTCAGGTTATTGTGAGACTTCAGTAGCTTACAGTTATAAGACTGAGCTCCCTGCTTCCTTGCTGGCTGTCAGCTGAGGGCCATTCCCAGCTTCTAGAGGCCATCCACATCCCTTGGCTTGTGGCGCCCCCTCCTCCATCTTCAGAGCCAGCAATGGAGGTTGAATCCTTCTCACGCTTTAAATCTCTCCCCTTCTCATTATCTCTGACCCAGCTGAGAAAGGGTTCCCACTTTTAAGGACTCATGTGATGACACTGGGCCCACCCAGATGATCTCAGACAACATTCCCATCTCAAGGTCCATACTTCACACATATATTCACAGTTTGCAGAGGATGGGAGTGTAGGCATCTTTGGGGGAAGGAGGTTTATTTTGCCTACCACATTACTATTTTCCTTTCCTCCAATTATTTTCTCTTCCTTCCAAGTCCCTGGCTACTGAATCAAGGAAAGTATTTGGCTCATGAAAATTTTAAACCCTAACCCAGGAATAGTAACCCAAAGCCCAGGAAAGTGGCTAGATTTAGAGGGGAAAAGTTTGGGGATCACAGGCATTTGAATAGGGAGAAGGGATGGAGCGAAAATTCAAAACAGGTAGTAAAGAAATGTATAACCCAGGGTTTTGAGAAGACAGGTGTTTATATCAAGAGGTGAGTAATTTGGTAGGAGATGCACAAGTAAAAGCTGGCCTCCACTTATCCTAAGGGCTTTGCCTAGGTGTTCCTAGCTAAATCTCGCCTTCCCTGGCCCAAAAACATTCACCAATTGTGACAAAAAAGATCAGCCTAATTGTTGAACTTACCCCTTCAAATATTAAATTCCCTATAAAGGTGCAGGTGCTGATTCCAGGTGATACAAAAGAACTATCATAATTTCTGCTCTCAAGGAGCTCAAAGTCTAGAGGGGAAACAGTCATGTAAACTATACTGACATAACTGCTTTAATGAAAATAGACATACAAAGCAGTGGGAGTATAGAAATAAAGATGACTGTAGTGCTTACAGTACAGGCACGAAGGCTTCAAAGGGGGGCCGCCCGGGGCTGAGTGGTTAAGTTCATGCACTCTGCTTCGGCGGCACCGGATTTCGCAGGTTGGGATCCTGGGCAGGGACGTGGTACCACTCATTGGGCCACGCTGAGGCGGCATCCCACATAGCACAGCCAGAGGGAGCCACAACTAGAATATACAACTACTTATTGGGGGGCTTTGGGGAGAAGAAGAAGAAGAAAAAAAGAAGATTGGCATCTGAGCTAGTATCTGTTGCCAATGTTTAAAAAAAAAAAAAAAGGCAGCTTCAAAGGCATTTGAACGTAGGCTTGAGGAAAGTGGTTTTGCCAGGCAAGGAGGAGAGCGAAGGGAACTACAAGCGCCGAAGTGGGAATCAAGAGGACAAGATGGCTATCAGGAGACAGCACCTGCTAGGGACCATGGGAGCTGCAGGAGACCTGGAGGGTGGAACGGCAAGGGAGAGGGCTAGATGGAGAAATGGACGTCCTCAATGTCAGGCCAGGGAGTTTAAACTCTATCTTGTACGTGCAAAGAATTTGTTTTGTTTTTTAAAGAAAGAAGCCTGAATGTTATGTGAAGTGTTTCTGATTTTAGACAAAGAGGATTCTGTTTTCCAGAAATTAAATTCACTGTTTTCCATTCATTTAATAAATTAGCTACATATATATTACAAGGTGAATTAAGAAAGCTAAAACCCCTACAAACAAACACCAAAACTGTGTTATCTGTGTATTTTCAGTTTGCGTCATCCTCGGGGTATACCTTTCTTCAAAAATTCCCCGAAGCAGTTTTGTTTTGAAGGGGAAAGGATCGTACTGGGAAATGAGTATACACACACACTTTAATGAAAATGAGGAGTGGGAGTGAAACTCCTTGAATAGCTCTTTTTACCTTTGAGAAATTCAGAACTCCTTGGCCTGATATTTAGATCCTTCCCCCAGGGCCCCCCACCCGTCTTCCCATGAAGTGGCCATGAACCTACCTTCTCCCAGATTTTATTGTCTCAACACGCATTGTTCCTGTTCTATCTCAGCTCAGATATTTCCCTAAATAACCCAGGAAACTCTCCTTGTATGTCCCCCTCCCATCCTACATCTTCTGAGTAACAAACATGGCCATTTGGAAAAGATGAGATTGTCTGTGTGAAAGGCTCTATGAACTCAAGAATAATACAAATACAAATACGACTCTTATTACCAGATCTCCCACACACGAATCTTCCAAGGTCCAGTTTAAATGAAACAATGTAGGGAGCAAAAAAACAGATTATCTGCAGGCCTAGGTTCCAATCTATCACCAGTTACTCGTGGTTTCAATGTCAATCAGGTCACTCAAACCCTAGGGCCTTTCCAATATTTATATTTTTTGACTGAGTCCCTGTTCTCCTAGGAAATAGTCACCTCTTCCTTGTAAAGTCTCAAAAGTACCTGGGACAATCAAATGCTACCGTATTTCACATACATATATCTATTCTGCCTTTCCTCAAGGAAAGGTAGGTTGAGTAATGGGAACACAAGACTTTGGACAGATCACCACTAACCAGCTTTGTGAATTTTAATAGGCCACTAACCCTCTATCTCTCCTTCATATGTGAGGAACTATAATTAAGGATACTTCAACTCATTTGTTTGTTGCAAGGATTAAACGAAATAATGTACTAAAAATGCTTATTACAATGCCTGTAATTCAAGTAGATGCTTAGTAAAGGGTAGCTTTTTGGATTATTCAACCTTTCTCTGACCACCTCCCCCACTACCTTCAAGTATTTCATGAGTAAATTGAGCCAATAGGCTTAGCTTTGAAATAATAAAAATTTGTAGCACACTTTTCAGTTTTCCAAACTTTCCCAGATACATTCTGATTTAATCATCAAATAGAGTGCTTTAGGAAGGGCAGAAAACAGCTTAAGTGAAGTGTTCAAGACCTCTCAGGTGGAAAGTCAGATCTCAAACCCAAGTTGTCTTAATTCTACACTCCTCTCACTGCACCATACTATTTTTCTCTAAAAGCATTAGAGGAACACATTATTTCATATGTTTCATGATGTATTAGAATTAACAAGGGGGGGGTCATATTTAATGATTTTATAGAAAATGAGGTCCTTTTCCTCTTGGAAGGCTATTTAAAAGTCTAGACAGACGACTCAAAAGTTCCTTTAACTTTACAAGGACTCAATTTCAGTGTTCTATCTTCAAAGATCAATGAATATCAGCTAAATCCCAATAAGGGAGTGCTTCTTATGCACACAACTTAATCCAACATTTAAATAAATTGTTTAGATTAGCATTGCAATGCATTCCTAAATGCACAATACAGAAATAATAACTTTCCTTTCTAGGTTTCAAGCATCCTTCTTGTAGCTCTTCTAAGGTAAAATTTTCTGAAATTTTTTGTTAAGAATACTGTCTCATTATGAAAGCACTTCAAACAGCTTCATTAACGTGATTTTAGTTTTGCTTATTACCAGAATTCATATGGACATCTAATGCCTTAAATCAAGCAGCATCTACTGTCCTTAAAATCAAAACTCCAAACAACTTGAGGTTGACTTGCTCCTTAGGTAAGGAGTTAGGGATAAAGGAAAGAGGGAAGAAAACCCCAAATACCACAATATGGAACCTAAAACAATAAACAATAAAATGGCAAGTTTCTAATCCAACAATTCAGTTCAATAAAATAAACGGCAAGCATCTACTTTGTTTCAGGTATTTTAACTGACATCAAGGATGCAAACATGACTAAGATTCAGGCCACCCTCACTGACTTATATCAACTTTAAGCACCAAAAGGACTTGATGTCTACACATGCTCATGTACAGATATTGACTTGTCATTTCCTTTTCTTAGATTGTTGGTTGTGGTGCTGTTCAAGTGTTCTATATCCCTGCTGATTTTCTGTCTGCTTGTTCTGCTACTCACTGAGATAGGCGTGTTGAGGTCTCCAATTCTACTAGCTTGAGACCCTGGTTAAGTCACCTGTATCTCCATAAATCTGTTTCCTTATCTGTATGGTGGAAATAAGAATGGATCAAATGAAATGACACACTGCCTGACACACTTAAAGGTTTATTATTTTTTAAAAATCAAATGAATCAATTTTCTATAGGAAGTTCAAACATTTAAAGAATTTCTCTCTTAAAGATAAAATTTATATTTAGGTTGTGAAAAGCACGTTAAGATGTTAGAAACTTTACAAAACTAGGAGGATATGTTGAAGTCCATCTAACTGGTAATTTGAAACCTAGTTTACTTTCGCATGATTTTAGGGACTCTTTTTGGACAAGAATTAGAATATAAGAGCTACAAAAGATAATCTAGTTCAATTTCATTTTATACCTGAAGAAAATTGAAGCCTAGAATTGCCTAAAGTTGTAAACTAATGACTCCTAAATACATCATTCTCTCAACCTGCCTTATTCTCCTAGTTGATTCTTGGGAGTGGAGAATTCCCTGCAGGTACAAGGTATTTTTACAAATACAGGTTAAACTAAATCTAAAATCCCCCCTCCTTCTTCACTCGGTTAAGACAAGAGGATCAAAATACTTAATTTAAAAAAAGGCTCATATTTGGCCTTTCACTAAAGCTGCAACACCCAGAAAAGGGTGTAAATTAGAGATGAAGGCACAACAATTTCCCTAACTGGGGATTTTTAAATTAAGTTCATGCACATCAGAGGATGTTAATAGAAACCTTAGAATTACTTCTGTTTGGCTACCATATAATGGAATCAAATTCATTCGTAAATGATTCTCTTCCAGACTAGCTTAGCTCTTTACCAGCAAACACATTTCAAAAGCTCTGACTTTAGATAAATTTTAAGACATATTGCATATTTCTAAAAAATATACTGTAGATCATTTAGTTATTGGTATGCCCTAGGAAAAACTTACTAAAATGACAATTTTTGGTTTCAACTAGTATTTGTCCAGAGTACAAATCTAGCAGTAAAAAAAATTTATAAACTCTACCCTACCTCATATATAATTTATTATCTCTATACTTTCCATTGCACAGTGAATTTATACTAATGACATCTTCTCAAACTTGATCCTCACAACAAATGGGGGGTGGGGGAGAGGGTGTTTTAGGGGTTTCCTAAACCGAGACTCAGTGAGGTTAAGAGATTTGTCTAAGGTCACATGCAACAAATGGTGAAATCAGGCGTCTAACAAGTTTTCTGATTCCAAGTTCAATGTCCTTTCCTACAGTATACTAAAGGGCACTGGTAGAAAGGTAGAAGATAAGCCAAAGGGGAGGGGAGAATGGTACAGAAAGGGAGACAGTAATAGAAAGGTCAGCGCAAAGAGCAAACACTTTTACACTGGTAACTGGGGAGATTTTCTAGTTGTTTGGAACTATTCCCCCTCCGACTCCCATTTGTTGTGAGATTAAACCTCCAACCATGTTCAAGACCAACTACTTTATGCTTCTCTTCACCTACCTCTGCAGTTTTTATTAGAGTTCTCTTTATTATTTTAAGGCCTGGTCTCATTATTCCATGATACAACTTTACTTGTGGTCAAATCAGGCTTCCCCACATACAATGAATTGTAGGTTTTGCTTACTGGACAAAGGCGACAAACCATGCCCACATGAATTGTTCTTAAATCCCAAACACTGGTATGAAAGGTCCTATGGTTATGCAGTGTGACTTAAAATTCTCAAAATCAGTCATGAAATGAAGCCTTGAACTATTCAAACAGCATTAGGCTGTGCATACATTCAATTTAGCATTGTTGGGCTTGGTAATACTAATATTAGAAAATTATGTTAAAGGCTTAGTTATCAGATTTAATCTTTATGAATGTCTAATATATGGTACCTAGTGGTACCATGGGAAGACAGTTAAAAGTAAACCCACAAATTATGGTATATAAGCCATTTGGAAAGCATTAAGATGCAGTTTAATAAAAAATATATCGCTTTAGAATCACCCAAAGATCAATGGGGTTTTAAAACAGATTATCCATAATCTATTTGGAGTTTTCTAAGGAGTTTTTAAACTGCAATTATACTTACCTATTTAGTATCTTATGAACATTATGTATTTTTTTCATTTTGAGTTTAACTGTAAATTACAAATTCTACATGGCATAAATTACATTTTAAAAAATTCTGTAACAGTTCCACAGGTTATAAAATATTACTCTCTCCTGTGGGCACATGGTTGTAACGCACTTTCTCCCTCACTTGAAATTAGGTGTGGACAGATGACATGCTCTCATTAATGAAATATGAGTGGATGTGATAATTACTACTTCCAGGTCTAACATTTAAAGACCAGAGTGTACTATGCCACTTTCATCCCTCTGGCACAAGGGAAGACCAGCCAACACTTGAGATGGTGGCTGCTTCGTTGGCCTGGGTCCCTGAAAGACTGAAATGAACAGAGTCCTTGTGAATAAGAAATAAACCTTTCTGGTCTTTATAGCCTTTCTGAGGAGAATGAGGTGATATCTCATCGTGGTTCTGATTTGCATTTCCCTAATAATTAGTGACGTTGAACATCTTTTCATGTGCCTGTTGGCCATCTGTATATCTTTGGAAAAATGTCTGTTCAGATCCTCTGCCCATTTTTTAATTGGTTTGTTTTGTTGTTGTTGAGTTGTATGAGTTCTTTTTGTATTTTGGATATTAAAGTTATAAACCAATGTTACTTCAATTAAAAAAAAGAGAAATAAACCTTTTTTAACATTGAGATGTTGGAGTTCTTTGTTATCACTGGATAATTCAAGCCTATCTGGACAGAAGTGCCATGTATCCCATAGGCATTCAGAAATCAGTTGGTTCTAGTTCTGTCACATTAGAAGAAGATAATGTGTGAAAGTGTGCTCAAGCTGAGAAAAGGTGAATGAGATTAAACAGAGTGGTTTAAATTAATTTCAGATTTAACTTAACAAAAATACGTGCTTATCACTTACAGTTTCATGTATATCCATATATTTGTGTATCATTCAGTCTCTAGAAGTATTGTACATATGATTGTAGCCAGGTGCAGAAGAGGAATCCAAAGCCTAGGGGGTTTCAGTGACTTGCCCAAGATCACACAGTGAGTTATCAGCACAGAGTAATCAGAATTAGGAATTTTAATTTCTGATTGCTGGATCTTTCCAATACACCACAGCTGAGTAGAGACTGTTAAGGGCAATTTGGGGTAGTTTACAGTATGTATTTTTATATTAAAACATACATTCTAACACAATTTTGTATTCACTTTAAGGCAAAAGCATTAAATTCTTCAATCTGCACAAATATCAAATCCACTCAAAACCAAATCCACAAAATATTAAGCACTGTCTTATACCTCAATGCTCCCTTTCCTTGAAAACTTAAGATGTAAGAAGAACTACCTAGAAGTCCAATCCATAAACATTGTTAGAAATTTTTCTACATAGACATCTCTAACAGAGTAACAGTTCTCAAATACCACACTCCCTGGATCATTTTTAGGTTACTGGTAACGAGGGGGTAGAAAATACACCCTTGAATTACCACTTTATTTTCCATTTCCTCTCTAGTGAATCAAGATAGTTCATTAGCTGAATAAAGCAGGAAGAAAAGGCAGTAGATTCCCCACCTATCTGCAAAACAATTATAACTGAACCTTTCCCAATGGGCCCAGAGCTAGTACAAACTATTATCAATTTAACTTAAATTTTAAAGCCTACAAAAGCCACAGTATTTAATTTTTAAAGCTAGCGTGCGTATACAAACAAATTAACTTTCTGAACTATAACAAATGTTTAGCAAATTTTTAGTTAGACACATTAAAACTGTACTATTAGAATGATAAACTGTGTCTTCTGGGTATTAGAGACATCAAAATTTTATTAAGCAAATTAATGTGGATAGTGATATATCAAGTTATGCATACTAGAAATATAGCATCCCAACTCAAGATTGGGGCAGAAATTAACCCCAAATATTATTAACCTTCCCAAGTATGATGCTTCAATACTGAGGCAGCAAAGTAGAGGGAGAACTTTATCTTTGATGACAAACTGATCTAAATCCAAGTTCCATTATTTGAGCAAGTTACCTTTCAGAACCTCAGTTTCTACATCTGTAAGACAGGGATTACTGCCTAGCAGGGTTAACTGATACTGGGAAAGCACCTAACACAGTACTTGGCAAAGAGAAGGGCAACAATCCCCCCGTGCCCCCTGCCCCTGCTCAATAAAAGAAAGAGACACTGTACTTTAGCATTGTTCTGAAACTGTTTCTCCTCAAGAAATATGTCTTCTTGAAGAGGGAATTTATGTGTAGCAAGATCAAGCTTTCTCTTGCACAAACATGCGTAGACCTTATTTCAGTTGTGTTAGAACTTCAAGAGTGGTTCCACCCTAAGACACTGGGAAAAACTGTCACAAGGATGCATTTAAGACAATTTAAAACAATGTAATATACTAATTGTTTAAAAAGCGACAATATACACAACCACTGGGGATCAGTGGAGATAAGAGTAGCTCAATAAAGAAGAAAAACATTTCCAAAAGGGTCTCGCTCAGTGATAGCCAAAGTAGCATGCAAGATGGATTCACTGGAGTGCAGGAAAAAAACCACCCAATTTCCATTTTTACCTTATTCTTTAAAAAAGTTAAAAAAATGTATAATATATCAACATATATAAATATTCAGATATTGGGAGTACAAGTTTAAAATTTTTTGACAGTATACAATTAAAAAAAGCTGGAGATGACTTTTTTAGACCATGAAGTTAGAGAACACACATACACCATCAACTAAAGTCACTCAAATGAAAACAGCTGAAGATGCACATTAATCTTAAACAGTAATATAAAATCTTGGGCTATAAGTACTTAAATGAACTTATGACAATATTTAGTTATAATATAGTTAAGAATGAGTAGTACTGAGTTCTATTTTAATGCACTTTTAGTCTAACTAGCTATCAGCAACTATACAAACTGGAACAAAGTCTGCTGACTTAACCCTGTTAACCACTGTGAACGTGTCTTGCACGCACTACATTCAGAAAAAGTTAGGTCTTAAATCTGTTGTCAGGTTTACTTGTGACGTCTATATTATAAAAATTTTTGGTTATCAATAAGCCTGTTTAATTCTTGGCTTTATTTTACAGTACTGTTGGTTTCAAAATGAGATACAAACCTTAAAAAAACGGGTCAATTTAACCTTTCCAAATAACCATATGCTCCCAGGGAGTATAAATATGAGGTCAACACTCTGTCAACTTTCATCACTATCAAAAGCAGTGGTTTGTTCTTTTGAAAGACAGTGGAACCAACAGCCATCTACATGAGTTGCTAGTCTATGTGACTCAGAATTCCATTTGTCCTACTCTTTGCTTCAGAGCTGAAGTCACAAATATCTCCATCTGTGACATAATTATTTCCAAAACCAGTTAAGAGATGTCAAACAGAAAATTATGACTTCAGGCAATGAATAAAATGGCAAGAATAGATAATTCTTAAGGATGAAACTTTAGTTCATCCAAAGCAAACAAGTAAATTAAATGATCTGCCCCGTTTACTCACTTAGGGAAAAGGGAAATTATCACACTGTAAAAGGATGGGAACCTTAGAAGTTGTCTAATTCTCTGGAGGAGTGGGAAAATACTTTACAGGTTTTATTATGGTGCTGCTGAGGCCTGGGGGTGGCAAAGGGGTCAATGGTCCACAAGTTGAGTGGTTCAGAACAGGAAAAGGGCAAGATTTTCTGCTCTTAAGATAAGATAGAGGATGATAACATACTTTTAACAGTACTGTCAACTCTGGGAAAATATTAAGTGCAAAAGGAATAGTCAGCAATTTGTCTCCCCGTCCTGACATAAAAAGATTCAATTTCTTTATTAACCAATAAGCACAGCTCTAAAAAGAAAAACTAAAGACTTTATCTCATTTGCTATAATTTAATAGATGGTAAAAAATAAAAACTTGGAACAAATACAGTTTCCTTTTTTAAAATAATGAATTTGTATAAAGATAGTTTGCACAATTAAGGACTATTTTATAGTGCTTTAAAGGCTATAATACAGAGGACAAAAGTTTGTATTAAACTAAATATACAAAAGATATCATTATCTTGTCCCTTAGTACAACCAGTACGTAAATGTTCTCTTCGTCATCCTAAACTGTCACCATAAGCACACTGAAGCAACTTGTGCTGAGGAAGTGGCATCCTAGCATGGCATTAAGGGTTTTTCGTACCCTAGCCTGAACACACACCTCCCCAGCCCCTTTTCACCACTCTTCCTTACAGACCCTCAGTATCAAAAAGACAACACAGCTTTCCAATCATACCTAGAGATTATTCCCCCGCACCTTTCCTCACCTGTTCCTCAGTCTCTTCCATCTCCATTTGTTAAAGTCCTATCGATTCTCCAAAACCCTCCTAGGTTGATGTTCTCATATGTATGACTTTTGCTTGTCACATACTACTGTTAGTGCCATAACTACACATTAGTTTAGTGCTATTCCACTCTTTATTAGACCGTTTGCTTCTTAAGGGCAGCAAGTTTGTCTGAATCAACCTCACATTCCCAACCGCCATAAATTCAACACCTGACAAAATACAAGCTTAATACATAGCAATTCCTCAATGTTCTTAATTGAGTGCCCAACTCATTCTGGGTCTATAAATCTAGATGTTATAATTTTATCCTACGTAAGGTGAAACAGTGCTCTCCTGGAATAGTATCTTAAGTGTTTCAAACAAACAAGGCATGCGAGACTTATTTACCAAACTATAAGAATAAACTCTCAATTGCCTGGCGCTAGCTTTGAACAGTGTCTTTAAGTACAATCATCAGGCAGTCTGAAATACGCTATCTCCTTTATCCAGATTTCAGATGGGTTTTTCTTACATTTTTAAATCCTAGAGGTAAGAATGAGCCAACTCTGATATTTGAAACCACCATTTCGACAGACCTCTTATTTATGTGTACTTTAGACCACTTGGGAAAGATGAGATCATTTAAGCAGCAGCGCCATCATTTCTCTTTATTTGACCCCAACAATGCTCTCAACCTAACATTAAAGAGACATGCATCGAGCAGGCCCAACTATCTTGTAATAAGGCAGCTGCAGGTAATATCTGCTCCTTTAATAAAGGGGGAAAAAGCCACACTAAAGAGCACAGGACCTTCCCTAAAAATGTCGGATACAGAGGTACTCTGGGCATCCCCTTCCCCCACCTTCACAAATCTACTCCTGGAATCTGAGACATAGGTCCTTTGTCTGAACAATGTGGGAGGAGTCTGTCTGCAGTACTGGTGTGCTGGCAAGTGAAGAAAATTTACTGAAAACTGTATAAACGCATAAAGTTCCTTAACTCAATTACCTTACTGTTCAATTTTTCTTTATCGTGTACACTAAACTGTTCTAATAGGTAGCCAATGTGCCTTTTCGAGAGCTAAAATGTATCAAAAGGAATACAATAAGATCAACAGAGAGTTGGGCTGCTCTCCAAAAGCTAAGTTTCTGAATAGCGGAGGGGCGGAGGGGGGCGGCTGTAATACCCACCACTTGAACATCCCCTTCCCCTCTGGAATGAGCTCTGTCTACAGCCTCCATTTCTGTCAGTTTCTTCATCCGAACAAGCTGTTGTAAGGGAAGCTGAGTGCTTTTACAAGACGGTCGGCTGCGCAAACTTGCAGTCTCGAAGCTTTCCGTGCACAACACTGAATCCACAACCGACCCGACCTTTTACCACCTTACTGAGGTTTTTGGTGCCACGCCAGCGTGGTCTTCCACGAATACGGCCCGACTAAAGCGAACACAGCCGGAATGGGTGGCTCGAGAAACTTAACACCTTTTATCATGCAAAGATGCGGAACATCGTGGGTTTTCGCAAGGTGACCCATCTACTCGTCTCGTGGACCCTCGGGCTCCTCCCAGACCCCTTCGCGGTGGACTTTGGGGACTCGCCGGGTTCGCTTTTTCCGCCCCAAGCTCGTTTCTTTCGACTCCCCACCCACGCCCGGGGCCATGCCCAGCTGGCCCCCCTCCCTGCACTCACCCTGGCGACCGACAATCTCGGCGACATGCTCGGAGCTGGGCACCGGGACGCACTCGGTGGTGTTGACGCTCTTCCTCCGGAGCAGAGCAGCCTGCTCCCCGTTCAGGGCGGCCGCTGCAGCCCCGCAGCCGCCAGGGCCGTAGGCGTGGGACAGCATCGCCGCCATCATGCCCTGGGCATCGTCCCCTCCGTAGAGCACCCCCGCCGCCGCGGCCGCCTCCCGGGCATCGAAGCCGGCGGCGGGCAGCAGCACCGAGCCCAGGGACCCGCCTGGGATCGGCTGGGTCTGGGAGGCGGCGGCCGCGGGGGGCGACAGCAGCAGCAGTGACGGCCGGTCCTCCTCCTCTGCCTCCTCCAGCTCCTCCTCCTCCAGCAGGTCTCCGTCCAGCTCCGCTTCCTCCCCCTCCTCCTCGTCCTCCTCCAGCTCCAGCTCGGCCGCCTCCGGGGCCCCGGGCCGGCCGGGCGGAGCCCGCTCCTCCGGAGACAGCCCCGCCGCCCGCCGGGCCTGGCCCTGCGCCGCCGCCGCCGCGGCCCGAAGCGCCGGGGCGCCAGGCTCCGCCGGGCTGGGGTCGTCGAGGCCTAGCGCGGCCAGGCGCTCCCTCAGCAGGAGCCCGT